>NW_016807378.1:116369-122864 GCF_001698545.2 Rhinopithecus bieti | reverse complement strand
TCAGAGGTTGCAGTGAGCCAAGATCGCACCACTGCACTCCAACCTGGGCAAGAGAGTGAGACTCCATCTCAAAAAATAAAAAAAAATAAAAATAAAAAAGAAATTAAAATATGACTCAGATCCAGCCTGGGTGACAGAGCGAGACTCCGTCTCAAAAAAAAAAAAAATATGACTCAGAAATGAAAACCCAATGGGCATTTGGAAGGTAAAGTTGAGAATATTTTCCAAAATACAGAGCAGAAACTTTTAAATAAAAGAATGGAAAATTAAATTAAAAGGACTAGACCCAGCAGGTTTAACATCTGAATATTATACATTTCTGAGAACAATATAGAGATACCTAGCACAGCACAATGTGTAAACATATACACACCAAGACACACCATGAAATTTTAATACACTGGGGGCAACCAGACTCTTCAAGTTCTGAGAGAGAAAGAGGGAGAGAAACAGAGACAGAGAAATATTGCAAACCAAGGAACGAGAATCAGAATGGCATCAGACATTTCAATAGCTACACTGTAAGCTAGAAGACAATAAAGCAACACCTTCAAAATTTCTTGCATTGCTATAAAGACATACCTGATACTGGGTAATTTGTAAAGAAAAGAGGTTTAATTGGCTCATGGTTCTGCAGGCTGTATAGGAAGTACAGTGCCAGCATCTGCTTGGCTTCTAGGGAAGTCTCAGGGAGGTTTAACTCACTGCAGAAGGTGAGGTGGGAAGAGACACCTCACATGGCAAAAGCAGAGGCAAGTGAGAGACATCAGGGGAAGAAGTGCCACACACCTTTAAACAACCAAATATTGCGTGAACTCAGAGTGAGAGCTCACTTATCACCAAGGGAATGGTCCAAGTCACTCATCAGGGATCCACCACCATAATCCAAACACCTCCTCCCAGGCCCCACCTCCAACACTGGGGATTACATTTCAACATGAGATTTGGGCAGGGACAAATATCCAAACTCTATCAATGAAATATAATTTCTAACTGAGAATTCTCTGAGCCAAAATATTAACAAAGTGTGAGAGTAGAATAAAGATATTTTAGACAGATTAAGTCTCAAAAAGACATACCTTTCATGCGTCCTCTCTCAACAAGCACCTGGATGTGCTCCAGCAAAACAAGGGAGTAAATAGTGAAAGAAGACACAGGATCTAGGAAACAAGATACCTAACACAAGAGAAATCTCAAGTGCTATAGAAAAGGAAAATCCTAAGACCAAAGTTTTGCTCTAGGCCTATCAGGCAACTAGTCTATATTGGAGCAGAAAATAATTTTTCAAGAAGATAAAATGTATCAGTGACTAAGCGTTTGAATGTATTGAGAACGTATTTACACAAATGAAAGAGTCAAATTTGTGGTTAATGCATGGACAGCTTCATAAAGAAACTAGATAAAATTTTGAACTATAAGAAAAATAATATGTGGACAAAAGAGAAAGCAATTATAATAGTCCACATGCCTGATATGGTTTGGCTGAGCCCCCACCCAAATCTCACCTTGAATTGTAATAATGCACGGCCAGGTGGAGATAACTAAATCATGGAGGCAGCTTCCCCCATACTGTTCTCATGGTAAAGAATAAATCTCACAATATCTGATGATTTTATAAATGGGAGTTCCCCTGCAGAAGCTTTCTCTTGCCTGCCACCATGCAAGATGTGACTTTGCTCCTCCTTTGCCTTCTACCATGACTGTGAGACCTCCCACAGTTCCTATAAAGGAACTGTGAGTCAATTAAACCTCTTTCCTTTATAAATTACCTAGTCTTGGGTATGTCTTTATTAGCAGCATGAGAACAGACTAATATAATGCCTCACCTGTGAACTATTACAAAGTAGGTATACAAAGTGAGGGTATATACAGGAAATCCATCATTAATTCTTAAAACTCAGAAGTTAGGAAACAACTCTAAAAGACATTTATTTAAAGATATTGTACAGGAGATAGGGAGGGACAGTTGGCAGGAAATATCTTAGAAACCAGCTAAAAGACATGAAAGTGTTTTTATGAAGAAATGGAGATAGTAAGTGAAATAATAGAGGGATTGCTCTTTTTTTTTTTTTTGCAACAAGTGCTATATAACTATTCGACTTTTAAAATCATGTTCATGAATAGTTTTGATAAAAGTAAAACCAAATAATAAAATACTCCACAAGACTCTGTATAGCATTAGCTATTTTCTTTTGTCTACTACCTAGCCTATTTTTGATGCTTAGTAAATATGTTCTGAATAAATAAATAATAAAAATACTGACTATACTTGTTATGCATACATTAGAATCTATTGCTTCCCAGCAACCACAGGGTCTTTCAAAAATCTCTACAACAGATCACATCACTCTCCTGCTTAAAATCATCTTATCGGTTACCACTGTAGTTGCAGGAAGAAGAATGAGACTTTTTAGCAAGGCCTACAAGAATTCTACTAAATCTGGCTCCCCCAATCCCTTCTCCCAATGCCCTGTGCTCCAAGGACACTGGTCCAAGGACTTCTGTTCCTGGAATAGGAATCTCTACCCTCCTCTCCCATCATGAAGTTTGTTAAATGTGCTGCTGCTTCAGCCTGGAATTCTTTTTGCATGGCTGGATCTTTCTCATCATTCAGACTATTACCCAAATGTCACTTCCTCAGAGAAAATTCCATGGTCACCCTTTCAAAATAGCCCCGTCCCAGTCACTCTCATGCCACCTTTCTACATTGCCTCTTTTCATAACATTCCTTAATCTCTGAAACTATGTTATTCCTTTATTTAGTGTCTGGTTTTTCCACCATGGTGTCAGCTCCAGGACAGCAAGCACCTTGGTCTGTTTTCTTCGCAGATGAATTATCCAGGGCTTTGAACAATGTCAGAAACATAGTAAGCATCTCAGTTACTTTTTCAGAATAAACAAATAAATGACTAATTTCACATAATCCTCATAACAATACTGTGAGTGAAGTATTCTCATTTCTAATTTACAGATACTGAAGATGAGGCTCAGAGCGGTGAAATGGCGAGCTGACCAACGCGCAGCTTGAGTGTGGAGTCAGAATCCTCAGCCTGCCAGAGTCTGAAACCGGCATCGTTTCCACTCTTGCCTCCTTCCCCCAGACTGGCACCACCTTCTTATCTCCCAGATCTGCTAACCACTGGCCCTGTGGTTCTCAATTTTAACTGCCACTTGAATCACCTGGGGAGTAGGGCTCTTTTTAAAATCTCAAAGCCTGTGTCACAGACCAATTAAATCATAATTTTTAGAGATTTCAAGTATTTAAAGCTCCCCAGGATTTAAAGGATTTAAAGCATCCCAGGTGATTTCAAAATGCAGTCACGCTCGAGAACTTCTGTTTTAATCCAAGGCTTCTCAATAGGCAGACCCAGAATTAAAGTGGGCTGTGAGGCTTTCTAAGTTACCTCAGGATTTGCTTTTCCTTATCCCATGTATTATGGAGTTTGGGCAGCTTCTTTCCATACCTGGCCTGGTCCAGAATCTACTTGTCCACTCAGTAATCTCAGTTTTCATGAGCACTAGCAACTGCTTGAAGATCAGGGGCAATTCAGTGTATCCCCACACCCAGCACCTCTCCCCAACCAGGGACACACCTGAAACCTGTGGTGACCCACAACACACATACAAGAGATGTGTTGTGCCCAGCCCTCTAGGACAGGGGTTTCTGAACTTTTTAAATAAAGGGCTTGCTAGTAATTATCTTAGGCTTTGTGGGTGTATTAGTCCATTCTCACACTGCTACAAGGAACTACCTGAGATTGGGTAATTTACAAAGAAAAGAGGTTTAATTGACTTATAGTTCCACAGGCTGTATAGGAGGCATGGCTATGGAGGCCTCAGTAAACTTGTAATCATTGTGGAAGGGTGAAGGGGAAGCGAGCATGTCTTCATATGGTGGCAGGGGAGAGACAGAGCTTAGAGGGAGAAGTGCTACACACCTTAAAACAACCAGATCTCATGAGAACGAATTCACTATCATGAGAACAGCAAAGGGGAAATCCACCCCCATGATCGAATCACCTCCCACCAGGTCCCTCCCCCAACACTGGGGATTATAATTCAACATGAGATCTGAGTGGGGACACAGAGACAAACCACATCAGTGGGTTATATAGCCTCTATCACAGCCGCTCCATTCTGCCATTGTGGTGCAAAAGCAGCAGTAGACAAGGCATTTGTAGCTGTGTTCCAATAAAACTTTATTTACAAAAGCGGGTGTTGGGGTGGAGTGGATTCTTGGACCATAGTTTGCTGTCCCCTGCTTTAAGATGTTGTGGATTTTTGGCTTCCCTCATGGGGAACTCATGTTCTCTGAGTGACTGATAGGTGAGACAGAGGAGATGGGCCCTCCCTAGGATTCACAACTATGAAACTGTAAACAAGAAAAATGAAAAGGGAGGCAGAGGAAGAGGAGGAAGAGAAAGCTAAGGTCCCGATGCTGCTGAAGCTCTAGAAGGGTATTCTTTTCATGCAAGAAAAGTCAAGGTCTAATCTGAGAATTTTAGTCTCAGTTGTAGCAGCAAAGAACCTAGAACCATCCCTCTATTAAACACAGATTCAGTGAGCATCTGGTCCATGCCAGCCATCTGCTGGTGCCAAAGAAGTGGGAAAGACAAGACCTCGACCTCAGGATTTGTCCACACTCTAGTGGGAAGGTAGACACATTGAAGAATGACAATGCCATGTGAAAATTGCCATGAACCAGCAGTTGAAGGTTAGTTCTAGTCCACTAAAGATCTAGAGATTAAGCAGAGCTAGAACCAGGCTGGCAATGATGTAGGAGTCTCCACATGGCCACAGGGTCACTTGGGCTGTGATCAGCATCCCTTCTGCCTGGCTTTCCAACTGGTTTTTACATTAAGCCTATCCTGTGCAGCACTTCAGAAATGTGCTGCCCAGCACCCATTTCTCCTCTTTCTGGAGGACTGATTTTCCTTTAGGGGAATTACCCTTTAGCTGCTCAGCCTATGTGATTTCGTGGTGGCTGGTAAGGACATTGATCTTATTGCATTTCCTGGGCTACAGTGATTTGTTCAGCAATGATCATATGATCCAAGCCAGGCTAAGAAGACTCAATTCAGATATGTTTGTAGGAAACTTGTAAGAGAACTTCTTTCTGTTGAATTGAAAGCTGCAGTCTGGATCTGCAGAGGGATGTCTCATGGATAGTGACAACCTAGGAGCAAAGCCAGCCAGGGCAGAGAAGAGACAGAGACCCAGCCTTGAACACCTGCACTCAGCCAGGCCTGAAGCCATGCTATCCTTGCACTTTTTCAGTTACATAAGCCATTTAAATTGGGTTTCAGTCATTTATAACCAATAAAATAAATAATGCAGCATTTGACTTCACCAATGCTTTGTGGGATTTTGTTTTATTTGGAAGAGAGGTTTCCCAGGTGTCTTCAACTCTGAATTACCCATCCCCAGACGGCCAATCAGACAAATGGATGCAATTCACCTGAGTATTCTAAACCCCAGGACTGCAGTAGAGAAATTAATCAACACTCAATCTTCTTTAGTCTATCATTATTGTGGCATTGACTGAAATATAGGGTTAAATTTAATTTCTTCCTACTATCATGTTAAAATTTGTGAAATTAATTTTAATTCCAAGTTTTGATTGGACGATTTAACTCTTCTGGTCCTCACTGTTCTGATTTTCTTGTTTAAATTAATTGGACTTATGCCACCCCTTGCAGTAGAATTGCAAAAAGAGAGTCCCAGATATTACACTTTGTTTGGCAGGCATTTGAAATTCAACAGCCTGAAAAATGATCTAGTTTCATGGACCGTATTTATAGCCATGGTATTTATCCCTTAGTATGTCTTATCTCACCCAGTTTAAGGTCCAGAACCACTTGTGTTTTCCACAGCTCTGTCCAGGGCAGGTGTGCTTGTCCGACAATACAGCAGCACGTCCACTACCTGCCTTCCTGGCATCTGTGGAGGGTCCCAGTCACCTCTGCAGGTGGAGAAGCAGAAGTGCCCCAGCCCCAGGCCTAAGGAGAGATGGATGCTTGGGAATTTAGTTCTCATTTCTCTAGTGGCTCAAACCTATATATTTAGCAAGTGTTGTTATTTTCAATACTTATAAACAAGTACCTTTTCTAAGTGAATTAATTTATTTAACATGTACAATAAATGCACTTAAGTGATTTCTTTTTTTTTTTATACTTTAAGTTCTAGGGTACATGTGCATAACGTGCAGGTTTGTTACATATGTATACTTGTGCCATGTTGGTGTGCTGCACCCATCAACTCATCAGCACCCATCAATTCATCATTTATATCAGGTATAACTCCCAATGCAATCCCTCCCCCCTCCCCCCTCCCCATGATAGGCCCTGATGTGTGATCTTCCCCTTCCCGAGTCCAAGTGATCTCATTGTTCAGTTCCCACCTATGAGTGAGAACATGCGGTGTTTGGTTTTCTGTTCTTGTGATAGTTTGCTAAGAATGATGGTTTCCAGCTGCATCCATGTCCCTACAAAGGAC
>NW_016807378.1:88181-115802 GCF_001698545.2 Rhinopithecus bieti | reverse complement strand
AGCAAAAGAAACTACCATCAGAGTGAACAGGCAACCTACAGAATGGGAGAAAATTTTTGCAATCTACTCATCTGACAAAGGGCTAATATCCAGAACCTACAAAGAACTCAAACAAATTTACAAGAAAAAAACAAACAACCCCATCAAAAAGTGGGCAAAGGATATGAACAGACATTTCTCAAAAGAAGACATTCATATAGCCAACAGACACATGAAAAAATGCTCACTTAAGTGATTTCATATGGACTTTTATCCAAGTATAGAACATAAGGGTACTTTTTGCAATTAAATATATTCTAACTCAAGTGTGAATCAGGTCAGTGTAGTGCTACAGCACAGGAGAACAATGGGCTCATCCATGGTCAGTATCTTGATTGTTCTTTGCTGTTTTATTTTGTTTTGTTTTTTTCTCGGCCTAACTTTACTATGTTATTCATTAATAACATCAGTGCTTCTTTTATTTCCAAAAATACATCTAAATTCTACACTTGGCATTTCATAACGAGGATCACAGTTCATTTATCCTTTTCATTCTAATAACACTTACAATGGCAATAATGAGTTTTTATGAAATTAACATGTAATAGTAATTCAAAATAAAATAATAAATGATTCAAATAAAAAAGGCACTCATTTGTCCTTGCTTCTACAGATCTAGTTTGGGTACATATGATAATATCCATTAGCTGATTAATGTTAATCCAAAGTAAGAAACTGAATGGGTTGTTTCGATTTTTCCCAATATAACTTTTTGAGTTTAATTGATGACATAGATCATATTAGGGAATGTTAGAACATTAAACTAATATTTCCTGAGCTTGAAAATGGTGAAGTTATTTTTGTATATACATTGTGGCTTCTTGTACAGATTATTGCCATTTTAAAACATGTTCCATTGTATGGATGGTAGTGGCGTTGACAGAAATATCAATACAGGTAGCATATTGCCAAACGGGGGTTGACTGGTATTTTGCTGATTAGTGATAACATTAGTTTCATTGATATTCTCATTTGGGCAACATGGGAAACCCTGTCTCTACTAAAATACAAAAGAAATTAGTTGGGTGTGGCAGCGTGCGCCTATAATCCCAGCTACTTGAGAGGCTGAGGCAGGAGAATCACTTGAACACAGTAGGTGGAGGTTGCGGTGAACCGAGATTGTGCCATTGCACTCCAGCCTGAGTGACAGAGCGAGACTCTGTCTCTACAAAAACAAAACAAAACAAAACAAAAAGAATATAAGTCAAATTCTATTGCAACTCCTCTGGGTGTCTCACTCTATCTGTCTATCTATATATATAGTGGAATATGACTAGTTCGAACATTTCCAGAAATAACTGAACTGCTTTTGAGAAAGGAACAAGAAAGACGCAAACACTTTACACCAGGACCTTTCTTGTAATGCTTGTTCTCACTTACCATTTGTTCTAGGGCACCCTGGTGCCTCAGTGAGCTTCTTGCCCACAGCTGGCTTCTCCAGGGATCTCTGGACCACAGTAACTACATATTGGTATTGGCAGGAATGGACCAAGGCCTGGGGCTTCATCCTCTCAACTTAGAGCATCCGAATAAATTCCAGACATATGTATCGGCATTACCCCATCTACAAGGCCATGTGAAGATGGAGTGGCTGTTGGGAGTGGGGCACCAGTGTTGCAGATCAGCAGATATTGGAGTACAGCAGGCTGTACTTCCCCAAAATGGCCACAGCAACATATCCAGTCCCATAGAGATTTAAAACTTTATCATTCCCCAATCAAGAGGTGGAGTTGGCTTCCTCTTCGCTTGAATTGGGCATAATTTGTAGCTGTATTGATAAACAGAACATAGTGGAAGTGATGCTCCATGACTTTAAGGTTAGGCTGTAAAAGAGGCCACCACTTGGCTCTCTCTCTTTTTCTCTCGGCTGCTAACCCTTGATGCTCAGCCACCATATTGTGAGGCCACATTAAGAGGCCACATTAATGAGCCCAGGCCACATTAAGAGGCCACAGATAGGTGTTCCAGCCAACAGCCTCAGCTAGGGTGCCAGCCAACAGCTGGCATCAACTGCCAAACATGAGAGGAAATGAGTGTTCAGTGTGCTCCAGCCCCAGTCTAGGAGGGTCCTAGCTGAGATCCCAGACATTGTGGAGCAGAGGAGAAAAAGCCTCCCATTTGCCCTGTCTGAATTTGTGAACCCACAGAATTTGTGAATATAACAAGTAATGGTTTTATGTCACTAAGTTGTGGGGAAATTGTTACTAAGCCACAGTACCTGGAACACAGGAATCACAGTGGAGTGGGGAACAAGTTACAAACTCTACGGTAAGGGCCACATGGCACAAAGAAGGTGATATAAAACACGCATTTTCTGTTTTTGTTTGTTGGTTGGTTTCTTTGAGATGGAGTTTCGCTCTTGTTGCCCAGGCTGGAGTGCAATGGCACAATCTCAGCTCCCCGTAACCTTTGCCTTCCAGGTTCGACCTCCTGCCTCAGCCACCCGAGTAGCTGGGATTACAGTCATGTGCCACCACGCCCAACTAATTTTGTATTTTTAGTAGAGACAGGGTTTCTCCATGTTGGTCAGGCTGGTCTTGAACTCCTGACTTCAGCCTGCCTCGGCCTCCCAAAGTGCTGGGATTACGTGCACGAGCCATTGCACCCAGCCACAGTACAGGAATTTTCAACAGGATAATGCCACCTTCCATAAGGGAGAAAAATTTGTTCTTAGGAAATTGAAAAAATCTTACTTTAAAAAAATAAAGCACAGATATACATAGGGTATGTAAGCAGATAGTAAATCTGTGACATTACAATTTAATGGGGGGAGGAGGGCTACTGGGAGGGAAAAAATGTCTTAAAAGCTTCCTTAGGTGGCAATAATGAAAAGGCTGAGGAACTCCAAACTAGAAGGAAGAAGAGATTCATTCTGAGCTCGAGAGACCTGAGGGGCACCTTCTTCACACAGAAGGAGACATTCTGACTCACTGGGAGATCCCGAACAAGTAAGTGGCTTAACTTCTCTGAGTTTCAGTTTAATCTTTTGTAAACCAGGGATAATAATGTTTGATGTTCAGAGCCATTATTAGGAGTCAAATGAAATGTTCATAAAACTTTTTTGCTGCATAATAGACTCTTAGTATTTTGTAGTGGTGTTGAAGCAGATGGACCTGAAAGGGAAGATGGTGATTGACAGATATGGGGGAAAGGCAGTTGAGACAGGGGACCCTTGTAGCCCAAAGAGGTTGGAGAACATGTTTCAAATTAATAGTCTGATGTGTTTAGAGAGCTAGAAGCCATGGGGTTAGAAGATCAGGGTGAAAAACTAGCCAGTGGTAGAGTGTGCAGTACTTGGAGTTCAAGTAGAAAGAATTCATTCCTTCATTTATTTCATTTAAAAAAATAACATACACATAGAACAGCAGGAGTGTTCATATAAAAAATTAAAATTAAAAAATACACACATTGATAAAGCACCTACTATGTGCCAGGACTGTTGGATAAAAAAGTGAGTGTGACAATCAGATTCATTGTGACACGTAACAAAACACAATCAGACCATTTCAGTGCAATTCACACTCCCAGGATAGAAGAGGAAAGTGGAGGGAAGGCTTCCCATGGGAGGTGATGTTTGGGCTGGGCTTTAATGCATGGGGGTGTGATGGTTGGTGGAAGTGAGAGAGGGACTTCTAGGCACAGGAATTATTTCAGTGTGTGGCCTGTGCAGATCTCAGCAAGCAGTGTGCTGTGTCTGTGTGGGGAGCCTCCTGGAGATGGGACTGGAAAGGCTCGTCAGGACCTGGGGGCATCAGGAAGGCCGTTGCCTGAATGCAAACAGCGTAGACTTGATCTTGTGTCTTTCACGACTTGCCTGCATCTGTGAGAGGAAGATCCTTCTGGGAGCAGAGAGGAAAGGATAGGGCTGGAAGTGGGAATGGCAGCTGGTAGTGGCTAAACCAATCAGAACAGGTGGCAGGGACAGAGGTCACAGTCTTTAGTGGCTGAGGGGAGACAGGCTGGGAAGTCAGTGTGCCTACCTGGGGTGAGTTTAGGAAGCCAGTGGATAACCAATCCACACGTGGTCTAGGAACCCCAGGTGACACTAGCTCAGACACTTTCCCCGATCACTCTCTTCACTGGGTGTCCTCCTCCCAGACTCAGGAATGGATGCCCCAGAACCTACACCTATATTCTCACTGACCTACTCCATGGCCACTCAGCCTGGCGTCAAAATGGAAAAATTACTAGGTGGATAACTAACAGCGGGGCTCTGAACAAGCTCTCCAGAGAGCCACTCTATTGATCCAGGGTCTCTTTTGGGCCAGGCATTGGGCACAGCCAGAGTAGAGGATGACAGTCAGAGATGCCAGAGGCCACTGCCCCTAGATGCCTCGGTGCTCTCACAGTGTGACACAGTCCAGGACACCTGGTGATAACTGAGCTCTAGATCCAGGGCTGTCCCAGTGATGAGCAATTTTCACAGACTATTGTGAGGTCATATGCAACACTGTGTTTAGAATTAGAAAACACAAGTGCATGTTCCGGCACTGCCATTTAATCTGTGTGTGACTTTGGATGGGTCATGTCCTACTTCTGGGCTTTCACAATTCAAATGAGGAAAATCCTATCTCATGTATGATGTGTCATTGACTAAGGAGGTAGATGACAGTTCATGGAGTCTCAACTGCTAGGAGCTTTCTACTCAGTATAGCCCATGCCATATTAACCCATACTCTAATATGCCTTAGGTGATGCTGTAGCTGCTGATCTGTGAGCCACACTTTGCGCCAGCAAGGCTCTAGAGCACAACTGAGAGAAGGAGTCATTACCTGGACCAAAGAGGAAGGAACGGACACTAAGTAAACAGCTGTCTACATTGCAGCCTCATGAGATCACTGCCCTGGCTCTCAGCAGCAGGCAGAGGCAGCTGATCTCCTTCCGTTTCCATGATGGAGGCCCAGAGATCAAGCCTCCAAGAACCCCTTGTCTCTGAGCAGACTGTAGGGTATCTGGGATGTCAAGGAAAAGGTAAGGAAAACTGAGAAAAGCTTCCCCTTCCTGGTCTGCCCTTTTCATACCTCAGCCAGGATGCCTAGGAGGAAGAATAGAGTAGTGGCTCTGGCTTCAGAGGCTCAGGCATTCTGCAGTGAGTCATCCTAAAAGCACAGAGACTCTCAGGGCCTTGTGCCTGTCATGCCAACTTGAAAAAAATGGCTCTCCCAATATGAATAGAGATGTTTTTAACTAATAATGTTCTCCAAATGAAGTAAGTAATACCAAGGTACGCCTACAGGATCCCTCAGCCTCACCACCTGAGACCCGGATACTCACAGGCATCTAAACCACACATGGAGACCAAGTTGCAATTCCTCATACATTCCTTCCACAAACAAGTGTAGAACACTTACTATGTGCCAAGCACTGTGTTGGGGGCAGGGCAGGCCAAGGTACAGTTTTTGGTTTCAGCAGTTTGTCATCTAGCAGGAAAGACAGACGCAGAGACAAATCATTACAATGTGCTCATAGTGATCGTGAGGTTCTTTCAAAGAGCTCTTTGCTCTCTCCCAAGGGAGAGCTTGAAACTGGGGGGCCAAGAAGGTCTCAGGAAGTGGTGATATTGGGTGGCTTTTGAAAGATAACTGGGAATTTCCCAAACAGAGAAGGGGACAGATTCTTTCCAGGCTAAAGGAGAAGTAAAAGCCCCAGGGTGGTGGACAGACTGGGGGTATGAGAGCAGCAGAGAGCACTGAAGGTGTGCAGGGTAATGGTGGAGAATGGGGCTGGCAGGTCTGTTGAGGCCTGGCTGACAGGGCAGGAAGTTGGGACTTTATCTAGTCAGCAGCAGAAAGCCAGAAGGTTTTAGAGAAGGATGAGAGGAGGAGACAGGCTTAGAAAGAAGGACCGCAGCAATGGCGAGGATGAGCTGGGAGTGAGAAAACCTGTGGCATGGAGACTAGCTCAGAGGGAGGGCCCTGAGGTCTTCCTGTATGTGACCAGGCTCTGAGTGAAGGCCTCAGGCACCTCCTTCATTTTGCTCAGTGGTGACACCAGCCAACCTCCCTAGCTTAGGCATTTTCTGGTCAGAGGAGTTAGTGGGCATTCATGCCCTCTGTGTGCCATCCACTCCTGGATGTTTTACACCTGCTATTTCTTTTCATTCCCCCAGTTCCCTGACAGGTAAGAATTGTTACCCCATTTTATAGAGGAGAGGACTGTGGCTCAGAGGTGTTATTCAGGGAAGGCCACGCAGCTGGCAGGTGGCAGAGCCAGGCTGGTGTGACTCCAAAGTCCCTGTTCTTTCCAATGCCCTGTACTTACCCGGGCTTTTAAAAAGCCATAGGACAAGAGGGAGGTCCTGGAATGCTAGATTTTCAGAACTTACAGGAGCCTGAGTCTGACTTGCAATGTGACTGGAATAAAGTCAGTCCCACATATTATTGGCTTTTTTTTCTTTTTCCTGAGGCATTTTTAATAGGAAATATCCAAAGGAGTGGCTGGGCCTCTCCTCTCTCTTGAACACTTTTGTTTCACTCTCTAGGTGTTGGTTACTCATCTCTAGACTCACAGGACTGGCTTGGCTGGTTTCGCAAGTCTTCCTTAAGGGCCCTGCTTGCTTTATTCCACTACCCACCCTCTGTCCCCACTCAGACTCTGAGCACAATGAAATAGCTTTGGCAACATTTTAGAAGCTGATATCACTGGGAACCGAGTTTTACTCTGGATGCAACTCATTGCTGGACAAAAAGATGGGCTCTTTCTTCTCTGAAGCAGAAGGTACTGAGTGATCAGCCAACTACTGCCAACCACAGTGGAGGCAAAGGTTCCATAAGTGCAGCATTTTCCACTCTTGGCTGCTAGGCCTGCAGAAGGTGGTGTCAGATGAGAGGCTGGCTCTTGAGAGTTGTTCATACTCCAAAAGGTTCTAAGCTGTTTCACTCACACGAAGAAGTCAGGTAAAGAGGCAATTTCAATGCCATGCTCTCTCATCTTCTCTTGACAAAAATCCACCTTGCGTCCCTTTCCTCCCTTCTAAATCCACAAGTATTTCCTGCTGCAGCCGGGTGTGCTCCACAATGAAAAGAGCAGATAAGTCTTTCCAGGCCAAGAGGTTCCATGGCTTTCAGAGACCTACCTTTGGGCCAGGCAGAAGCAATGACAGAGGGCAGGAAAGCTCTGCAGGCTCCAGCGGCAAGAGGGTGGCACATTCAGGACTGGCTGGGGCTCCGTGGTGGGGATACTTGGCAGGGCACAGACAAGGCCATACACAGAGGTCATAAAACAAAATTTATCTTTAATTTGTAAGTGTCAACAGCAGTACAAAAGATGGAGTGATGACAACTAGATTAGGGTAGAGAGGACAGTCTTGAGGTAAATGAGCATAAATAGGCAGTTCTTATAGACACTCCCCTTAGGGGCCTGAGCCCCATCACGGCATATACATTATCACCCAAAGATGGCATGTTGAACATATCAGGAAAGCACCTTGTGCAAAAAGGAAAAAAAAAAGTAGCTAAGGTGCCAACATACACCAGGATAGATAAAGACAGTGTATCTTTCAATTTGTCTTTTCCCTTAATTATGAGGCAGAGGAGGGGAAGACTTTGAAAAGTACCACTGAAAGATTATTCAATGTTGAGCTTTATCTCACATCAATACTGCACAACGAAATCCAAGAAGTTTGTGTATGCAACAAAGCTAAGAACAATGATTCATTCTTGTAAATTTGAAGAGATTTTTTTTCCCATTTCTTTAATTCTTAGCAAACTTTTTATTATTATTATTATCAAGAGGAGAGTGTGAGAAAGATGTGATGGCAACCCTTAAGGTCATTTAAAAACTTTACACTGGACTGTACAAGATTTTTTTTTGATAAACTATTTACATTTTCAGACTTTCAAACATATTCAAAGCAGCAATAGACACTAGTTTTTATGTTTTTTTCTTTTTTTCTAATTGCCCAAATAGTTACCAGCCATGGGCCAAGTAGGTACCTGCATTATACATAGAATTTCTACAAAGAAAATCTGCAGTTAAAATTTTGCTCCAGGATGTATTAAATGCCCTTAGTAATTCAAGGGCCACACCCAGTGTTGCTATAGGAACCAAAGCACAGTACCTTGACAACAGAGTTGCAGTTGTCCCAACAGCCCTACACAAACTTTACACTTTGAAACAGCAGCCAGCATGTCAGTCCAGCATGTCAGTGAATTGTGCTGATTAAATTAACATAGAATACAATTTCACAATATACATCACAAACAAATTACAACGTCGGGGGAAATAAAAGAGTTACAGTAAGATAAGTTATGTAGTAACAGCTTATAAGCTTGTCTAAGGTAATAAAAATTTTACATGGCAAATACAATAATGAATGAACATAAATGCTAAGCATTCTAATTTGCTACAAGCTGGAGGAGGGTACAATAAAGACTGCACTTTCAAAAAAGCAAAAACACATATGACAAAAGAAGACAAAGGGAGAATGCACATGAGCAGACCTGCAATGTGCAGCATACAAAACAGTTAAATATTTGCACATTCCCCATACTCCAAGAGCACCAGCACTGAGGCCTCACTTTATGCTTGTGGTTCTTCAGGAATAAGAATCTACTGAGCAAGATATGTCACTGAGTTTTCTTCAAGCGTTCATACTGCCACGGACACTGATTAGAAGAGTATCTGCATTAAGCATTACCTTTCTGCCCCCATCCCGCCCACCCTTACCTCTGCCCCAAAGGTACCAGCATTCCAAATACTTGTTCACGAGGTTTTGGAAAGCAATCTGTCCCCAAAGGGAAAGACAGAATGGGGATGAAAAGGAAATGTGTTTGCATATCAATACTTTCAATGATATTAATACAGGGGAACGCTCAATAGGATATGGCATCAGAAACAGAACATGGTCGGCAGGAATGACAGACAGAAGTTGTTTATTAGGGAAGAAAACATGTCAGGGAGCAGATGACTTAAGGAAATGATGCAAGTGCTTTTGTGAAAGGACAAATGAGGTCATACAATATTATTATACTTGGAGAAGTGAGCTTAAGTGCCAACTCAATTCTTAGACAAACGTGTACACAGGCAGGGCTACAGCAACTATTTTTGTCATTTTCTCATTAAAAAGGAAGACCCAGTAACAATTTCAATACATTCCTCTAGCTGCATTTCTTTGCAGTTGTTGGCACTTGGTACAGGACTTCTCATGTGATTTAAAATTACTAAGTGATTCTTTTTCCTCTCCCTAATGAGTTGGTAGAGGTCAATTCTTTGCAAAATGAGTAAATTGAGAGAAGCAGCCTCAGCTGTGCTGTTCAAGTGACCAGGCTGCCTTCCCACTGAGGGTAAATGGGCTTTCCCAAAACAATCCGTGCTTTCAGCTAGTGCCTGTGCTCCTGGCTAAGGAGGGTGTGCTCCGAAGAAGCAGCCTGGCTTCGGAAAGAAAAGAAAGCAGCTTTTAATTTCAGCCCTAGAGTGATCACGCCCTTTTCAAACACCCTCAGGCTCCCGTGGGGCTAATGTTCAGGGGAGGCCAGAATTCGACAAGCTCAATAGCACTGTGAGCCCACACCTGAATTTAGAACTTGGCCTGGGCTTTGGTGTCAGGACCCTGGCAAATCAAATCAGGCCTAAGGACAAGGCTGGAGAGTATCAAATACCTAATGAAGCAAACTGACGTGCTTCTAAAAGGCTGGCTGGATATGTGTGAAAACAACACAGCTTCCCTACCTTCCTGGAAAAGACACTGCTTCGTATCTGCCAATGAAATTGAAAAGTTGTCAGCCTGGCGGCTCATATCTGCAAAGCGACCTTTTCTTTCTCCCTTCCTTCTTTTTTCTTTTCTTCCTTCTTTTCTCCTTTTCCTTCCATTCCATATGGCTTTTTATTTTTTTAGGAGAGGATTGTCTGGCAGTGTCCCAATTCTAAGTGACAAGGAGAACCCTGACCCTGTAAGTTCTTTAACAAAATGGAGATAATTTTTATCTTTGATTTGAAGATACTATGAAATAGGGAGCATCGCAAAAACAAAGTTGCTTAACATTCTTGAATCTAAACTGACATGGTGGGACTTTTATTAATGGCCAATCTCAGAGGTGGATTTTGGCCTTTGTAATGGCATTCATGTTTCTTGCTATTAAATGGTCACAGAACTATCTTAGAAGATTTATGTGGACTCACAAAGCAAACTGTCTCCTAACCGTAGCGGAAATTTAGTATGTCCAATCATCAACTTTCTGTAAGAAAAAAGGGAAATGTCTGGATCTGTGGACAGTGGATTCTGAACTGCATGAGAACCCTGGTGAAGCATTTTGCTGTCCCAGCTGCAGGCCGAACACTGCTCTCTCACTCACTGTAGCTGATAACTCACTACCCTCAGAGGCACAGTGACTCATCAACTTTCAGTTTGGACCAACATCTACGGATAGAGAACAAAAAGGAAATACATAACTTATATCTCACTAAGTATTCATGAACCAAAAATAAATTCTATTTCTATGTTATATTTACGCATTAGAAAATCTAAAATGAGATGGTAAAGTCATAAAAACCTTGTTTAAGCCCCACTGAAAATAAAATGAAGTGATCCTTATGATTGTCATTCTTAATTTCCATGAATATTTAGAGCCAAACTTGGCTAATAAATAAACTGCTTATACACAAAATTTAGATTCAAATACAGCATTACTGTTTGATCCAATGAAAGAGACGTTTACAATCAGATCATTCCTGAATAGCCTTTCATTTTTAAGAACATGGCTAAAAGTAACTGAACCCCAGTACTGAGGCAGAGCTGGAGCTAAAACAAAGTGTTCATACACACATGTATTTTGCATAAATAAATGAAATAACAAGACATAAAAATGACTCAAATCCGGCAACTGTGAGGCAAGCCCACACGAGTCGAAACAGATGACTTTTGTTCATGTAGTTTTCGTACAACAGTTTCACATTAGTCAGAAGTGATAAAAAATACCATTTATATCCAGTGCTTATAACACTTACGAAACAACATCTGTGAGTGTGTGTGTTTTTTGTTGTTTTTTTTTTTTTTTTTTTTTTTTTTTTTTTACTTACTACGAGCAAAATCAAGTTTCAGTCCTAAAGAATAGTCCTTTGTTCTCCACCAGCCCAGAATATTATTTTGGCATGGTCATAAAAACAAACAAAATTAACCTACTATGCTAAATGTTTGCCTTTGTGCAAAATTAATTACATACAATACAATGCTAGCCATACAACACTCTACCAATGCAACAAAATAAGAAAGAAGTGAGAGAGAGCAAAAGCAAAAGCCAAAAAGAAAGAAAAAAAAAAAAACACAAGAATGAACTGAGGAGGAGAGGTATATAATCAAAGAAATCAGTAAGACAATAATAAATACTCAATTTTTGAGAAAAAAATGACCTCCTCCTCATTTGAAATAAATGTACAAAAACAAATTTCTAATCCCCAACCAACATGAATAACAAAGCGTTCCTATCAGTACCTTAATCAGCTTATAGAGAGCACTCCCAGCTAATGGAATAGCTGGTAATTTCTTGGCTAGACCTGTTTATTGCTATTAGGCCTTGAGCACTCTTAAAATACGAAGGTACATTATTTTCTTCCAAGTGACAAAATGGCTCAAGAAATCTGATGGGGCTGTTCCTATGTCCTGGTGATCAGATTCTGGGTTGTCCTATGAGGTGAACTATCCCATTCACTGACATTCTCCCATTAAACCTCTCTGGGTGAAGACCCCCGATAGGCAACCTGTCCTGGTTTCAGGAAGGGCAAAATGGCATGGCAGAACTCCCTGTAGTTAGGAGATGAGGAATAAAACCTCACTGCTTCCCACCCCAGCAGCATGTCTCCAAAGAAATCCTTGTGTGACAAATGCAGTTCATCTTGTTCACACGTAGGCATGTCCCCATGTAGCCACGGATAGAGTCAGCCAGAGGAACTCATCTGCTGCCCCCAGAGCTATTTGTTCCCCAGAGTTAACAGTAGGAACATCCCATATAGGGAATGTATTCCCCTCCTTCTCCTCCCTTATGGTTTTCTTTCATTCTCTAGATGTATCACGACTATTTGCCACCATCTTTGCTCTGAGGCTGTCATGTGGCTTCTTGCATCCGGGGGTTTTGCAATGAACTCCCTGGATGTGCCAGCTGGGACAAGGCAACTCACCATAAGGATGCCAGCCCATGACAGCTTCACTGAGATTCCTGCATGGCCCACAAGCCTTGGACTTCAGGTTTGGTCACAGGCCTCTCCTGCCTGGCAGTCACCACTGTTGACCCTTGCTGCTGAATGGAATTCAGGGGGAAATGCCACTGATGCAGACCCTACCACTTGTGAACTGAATTAGGGGAAAATTCTGGCAAAAGAGTTGAGGTCACAGTGAACCTCAGGGGCATACCTGTTTAAGTGTAAGACTATATACCTATATCCCAATACACAGCCCTGCAGCCAGATATATACTCATGATTAAAAACAATAATAGGTTTTTAATAATATCTTGGTTTCAGAAATGCTTCCAGGCGTTCTGGGGACATAAAATCACTATGTACACAGGAGAAGGAGGTGAAAAGGACTGAAAAGTTATTTGGGGAAGGAAGGTGAAAAACAAGAATTATTAAATTAATGCCACCAACAATTTTAAAAAAATAAATAGTAAGTGGACCCTTGACATTCTGGAATGAATAAATTATTTAAGAGAAAATGTGTTAAGACTGAATGTCAGGGTTAAAGGCAAAGGGATAATGGATGTAGTGAGAGGTGGTCTCAGGCAGAGAAGACCACTCGGTCGATATCTGGTGTGGCGGTCGCTCCGGTGTGTGTACGTCATACCACATCACACACTGATGGCACGTCAACAGGCAAACACAATTGGGTCCATGCACTGTGGCAACCTTGTTCATTCCTTACAATATCTTGTCTCCAGATTCCTGAGTACTTTACCATTTTCTGGAA
The DNA here is from genome assembly GCF_001698545.2 of Rhinopithecus bieti. Lineage (NCBI taxonomy): Eukaryota > Metazoa > Chordata > Mammalia > Primates > Cercopithecidae > Rhinopithecus > Rhinopithecus bieti. The sequence goes on along the minus strand of NW_016807378.1, from coordinate 102,866 downwards.
AAAAATGTTGGTTTGCTATTTTATTTTAAGATGCCAAAGATTGTCTAAGACTTTGCAGTGTCTCCTTTAAGACTTTCAAAATATTAAGATTCAAAAGTTATGAAAAAGTTTGGCACATTCAAAGTTTAACTCTACACATGGAAAATTGGAATTCCGAGGCCTTTTGAATATGCTCTACATGCAGCTGCACACGCCGTGGACTTGTTCTGTTTCACAATATGAAATCCTCAGTTGTTTTCTAAAATAATTCAGAATAAAAACACATTCACAACCTGTAGGCCGGCACAGCATACCTGAGTGAGAATGTTTAACCCCATCTAAAACAGTAACTTAAACCTTTATCAACATCCAAAAGAAAAAAAAAGTAAGACAAAAATATAAGACTTGTAAGACATCTACGGGTTGAGATAAGTTTCAAGTCCTGGTGTCTCATATTTAATATGTCTTCACCTAAATTAAAAAAAACAACAACAACAATAACAATAACGACAAAAAACTCAAGTTCATGAAAAATCAGGGAAAACTTAATCTGTCTCACACTTTATGAAACAATTAAGACCATTCTGCTGATGTAATTGTGGAGCCACAAATGCATGCGGGCTCTTTAATAACTTTTTGTTGGGGAGGGGGGTGAAATGTCAGAGTACTTTAATTCAGCAAACAAAAACTCCTCAGTTGGCACTGACAGCCTCCGGGGCTTCATTTTCACTGCTATAGTCTGATTTGGGGTCATCTTCATAGTCATCATACATTTCCATTTCATCCTCTCCATTAATCATTTCATTTCCAGCTAGGCTTCCGCCATCTGTCTTCATACCATAAGTGCTCTGGATGACCGGGAGGCTGGGCTCCGGGCTGGCCGAGGTGCTAGAGCAGTCAGATGTCATCTGAGGCGATGGTGTGGTAGTTGCCATAGTGATAGCACCAGGATACACAACACCTGTTCCTGTGGTGATTGGAATCTGAGGCTGTTGCCTATATAGATTCAAAAAACAAAATAAGACAAGGGAGAAATATCCGTTTATGTGCTATGTACGGCACTGGAATTTACCCCCTACACTTTCCAAAGGGAGCCCTAAATAAATGTTAAATAACATTCTAAGCAAATAAAATGTGACAAAGTTGTTCCCTGGAGGAGTCCTGAAAATCTCCTTGATGCTATGTTAAGGGTTAAACCAATATGATGGAGCAATTTACTGACGATTTTGCAACATAAAGGCAGGGTTCTTTTAACTTGGTAAATATGCAAAACTTGGCTAACACCTGGCATTAGGAACAAATGATGTAGTGAAATTCGCAAAGTTACATGTGAGATAATTTTTGAAGATCTCCCAGCACATTTTGAAAATTAGACTAGTGGCATGAAACATATTATAATGACACTATTAAGCAGGTTTGTGTCTTCACCTTGGTTTGAGAACTGTATAAATCAAGAAGAGAAGGAACCTAGCATGTCCCAAAGAGTGAGATTTAGCAAAGCATTTATTTGTTATTCATGTAAATGTCTACATATTTCCATGGCTGAACTTGTTAGGAAGAATCCCTGTGGAAGGATCATCTTGGATGTCATTACTGCTGAGGCCCTGGGCTGGAACTGGGGCTGGGATTAAGAGAGTCGAGAGTAAAGAGCAGTGAGAGCTCTGCAACTCAACAGAGTAGAGTTACAGAGTAGACACCAGATACGCTGCCTCACCCTAGATGCCAGAGGGTGGCAAGGCCTGGACACCAGTTCACTCCTCCATAATGTTACCCTAGTTTAAATAAACTTATCAGATCCTTTGTGGAGGTCAATCTCTTCCTGCAGGGAGACATGACTACTGTCTCTCAACTTCACTTAGGCCATTATAACTGGTACACAGGAATGAAAGATCCAACTAACTTAGAGAGAGACTGTGTCTAAAATATTATTTTCACATATGCAATATTCACCAGAAGTTTCTCAATCTTTTATAGATCGTAAATTATAGTCAAAATTTGTTTCAAATGGTCATTGTAACTATCCTTTTGGAGCCTCAATTTCCACATATTTATAAAAGCCGGGGTTAGGGAAGTTCTGGAAGGTCCTTCCACTTTTTGTACTCATGACTTCAGGTCAATTATCACTTGGACAATTCTTACTCACCCTACACATTATCACTGAAACTTTCTATCCATCTCACTTAAACAGGAAAATACCCTGAATCTATGAAGAAGTAGCTTAGCTACTTGCCATTCTTTGACATGTCCAGAGGAACATAATTTTCTCACAAAGACCTCCACACCCTCCAGCCTGGCAGAGGGAGAAGGGATGGAGATGGTTTAGAAACACGGTGTAAGATATCTGTTCACGCTGAATTTAGCAACCTCTTTTAATCACCACAAGGTATATCATATCCCTAACATAACATATAAAATATTTTCAGGTATACCAACTCACCCAACTAACATCATGACCCCATAAGTTACTATTTTTTCCATTTCCAGATGAAGAAAATCAGACCTTGCTTCAAGCCCTGCATTCAATAACCAGCAGAGCCAGAATGTGAATCTAAGCCATTGGCTGACTTGAATCCCATCACTCTTTCCTTTATAGATATTCAATCTACAGATACACTAAGCTCACTGTATATCATAAAAATGCCTGACTTCTATAGAGCCTGTCAGCACCTAGCTGACACTAAGCACTTGACATGGATCCAGTTTTTATGATTCTCATGGTGAGTTTTTTTGGTTACCTGAAGGAAACAGATAATAGAGGAATCTAAATCAATGTATAGAAGCATCATACAGAATATTAGTTTCCCTCTTATTGAATCAAATTTTAAAACAGTATACTTCTGGCTTCCTAAGTTTTGGGCAAATTAACACAAATTAAATTTTATGCTAACCTTACCAAGATATTGAATGCCTCATTAATATTTTTTACTGAATTTGAATAACTGCAATAAAATATTTTTGCCTTAATCACATTATGAGTGTAGAGTGAAAGCTTTTACTGCAATGTTAACCCATTTTACAGATTTCCCAATTTGGCAAGCTGATCTATAATATAAACTCTGCATAAAACAAACTATCAAATGATTCGTTTTCTTTTCACAAAGAATAGATGGTCACTTTTGCAGTATTTTTATCTATATCTGATATAGATATAGAATATCTATATCAATAGGTCTACTGAATAAATTTAAATTGAGTTCATATTATGCGCTGGGAACTATATTTAGGTGTTTTTACATTATCTTCTTGAATCCTCATAATAAGCCAGAGAGTTAGGTATCATTTTCCCTCTTTTATACATGAAGTGACCAATTAAGGTTCAGAAAATTCAAGCTGTTTGGTCAAGGCCACGCAAGTACCATAATCAGGAGTTGAACCTTCACTGTGTCACAAATTCTCCAGTACATGTCAAGATCAGGGCGAGAAAGGCAAGCTCACACTATCAGAAAAATACTTAGCAATTTAAATCGGAATTGAAATCTTCTACACTGGGCTCCACATAGTTCAGAGTATTTGGACTTTAAGCTGGTAATGGAATGCTAAAAATAAATAAACAAGCAAATAAAACATCTGTACAATTTACTTTCTAGAGTGAGAGTGAGACACATGATATTCAAAAGCCTAGTCCTGGGAGTGGAGAGATAGATATGGCTGTTTTAAGCCCCCAGACAGTGCTAAAAGCCAGTGAGGGTAAAAACCCAGGGGTTACTCCCCACCTGGAGGAAATGAAGGGAGTCCAGCTCTGGTAAGGTTCTCACATTCACATACAACTGTTCGAGGTTGTACATAAATGCTAGAGTGAGAACTTATTCCTGTGAGAGATGATTTTTGCCTCTCCAAGCCTTCTGGGAAGAAGGTTATGTGGTATGGTGCAAAGAGCTCAGGTTTTGGAGTGAGACTGGCTTGGGTTTAAATCCCAGCTGCACCAGTTACTGGCTGTGTGATCTTGGGCAGGCTAATTATTATCACCGACATTGCCTCTCCTCATCTATAAATTAGAACAATCACATTTGACAGGACTGTGAAGATTAAGTAAGAACATATATGCAAAGCATTACATTACAGAGTAGATGAAAATGTTAATTCCCTTTCCTTTCCTCCTTTGGGAAACTGGTGTAAACCTCACAGAGAGCAAGCATGTCCTAGGTCTGGGGGAACACCAAGAAAATGACAAGGTAATTCTCTGGACTCTCCATGAGTGCCAGCCCACAGGAGCCATTTGGAATTGGTGGTTAATTGTCAAACAATACTCTAGTTCACAAGCCTGGCCAGGAGAGGACTTCCTTTTTACCGCAGAATGTAGAGAAGGGCATCTGAGATGAGAAAATGTTGACATCTTCTAAGAAATGTTTAAAAAGGAAAAAGTACCCAAAGAATAACATTTGGTTCTATATAACCCTTTCTCTAACCCTAACTCCCTCCTTTCTCTAATTTCTGAAATATTTCCATTATACCCTCTGGAACTCAACTGTTAGTCCTTACTGACTCACCTTCTTGCTCTAACTGAAACTTGGCTCTCTCTCTAGGCCGTGAGTCTCCCTAAGGGCCTTGGAAGAGTTGGTTATTTGCTTTCCATGCCCCTCACATGAATGGGCCTGGGGGTGGGGTAGTTCCCTTCTTAGCTCCTCATTGCCTCTTCCAACCTACTTTTTAATCCCTCCATCCTAAAAATCTCATCTTTGAATCTCATGTCACCAGACTACATCACCCACTCATACCTTTATCTACCCACTGCCTGATCAGTCCCCCTCATTCCTAAAAGATGTTAGTTCCTGGCTCACTGTTGCTGTCTCTTCAACATAACCTCTGCCATGATCCTTGATGACTTTGCTATCTCTGTAGATGTTCATTCTAACACCTGGCTATCTCAGTGTGACCTCCCCTCCACTGTGATAATCTGGGTCCCTCCCTATCTTAGTTGCTTGCTCTTTTGTCATACAGTGGACCTTGTCTTTTTCATCTGTCACGCCTCATCTCAATGTTAAATATCCCGCTCTGTAACCACCACACCTTATTTTTCTAGTTTTCTCCCTCTAGTGCCCAGTTTATGATTTCACTCCCCATTCCCTCTGAGGAGCTACGGTTTCCTGACCCTTCAACCCACCTTCACTGCCCTCAGTTACTTGAGCTTCTCCCTGCTTGTGCCCCCACTTACCTCTTTACCCAGTTCCAATTCCATGGTTACTCACTCCCTCACAGACACTCTTTATTCTCTCACATAGCAAAACTCCAACTTTAGTTCAGTCTAACTCTCTGCCTACTCTGTTTAGCCACACAGCTGAAATTGGCTGGAAAAAATACGCTGCCATACTTACTAGTCTCTAAATTTACAATCCTGTACTTCAAACAGGCCTCTGGTGCTGTTCAGCCATCATGTTGCACATTGTCCTAGCCCACTCCTTCTTTTAGCCTCCTAGACAATTATTTCCTACCTTCTTAACTTTCCTCAAATATCCAACTTCTTCTCCCTGTTTCTCCCTCCAAGCAATGGCCTGGCTTTCCATTTCATGGAGAAATTAGAAGCAATCAGAAGAAACTTTTCACAAACTCCCACTGTTACACTGACAGGCCTCCCTGTATCTGTGCCCCATTCTCTGCCTGCCTTCCTATATTTTGAATCAGCTCATAATCCAATATAAGGCTAACCCCTCTGCTTGTGCACTGAAACTATCTGTTCTTGTTTGCTAAAGATATCTCTCCAACAATTGTCTCTCCCATCTGAATCATTAATTCTGTATAGAATTCCCAGCAAAGAGGCTATAATCACTCATACCATAAAAAACAAAACCAAAAACCTCTCTCTTGGCACATGTCCCCCTCCAGCTCTTGCTCCATTTCTTTGATGTCCTTTAAAGCAAAACTCTTTAAAAAGTTGTCTTTCTTCATTTCTTCTACTCAATTCTTTCTTAAACCCACTTCAATCACTCCCAGTACGCCACTGAAACAGAGCTTATGAAGGTCACACCATCAATAATCTTCATATTGTTAAATCCAAAAGTCAGTTCTTGGTCCTCATGTTACCCAGATCTATAACACAGGCAGCATTTGACATAGTTGATCATTTTCTCCTTGCTAAAACATTTTATTCACTTGTCTCAGATGCCGCACCCTCCTGGTCTTCCTCCTATCTCATTGGCTGCTCCTTCTAAGTTCCCATCTCCCTGCCATCTAAGCACCGAAGTGCCCATGGATTCAGTCCTTGGACTTCTTCTCTTCTCTATCTAAATTTATTCCCTTGGTGATTTCATCTAATTCCATGGCTTTAAATATTATCTATATGCTGACAACTTCCCAATTTATATCTCCAGAAAGCCTCTCGCTCCTAAATTCTAGACTCATATATATATATTAAAACTGCTTATTTGATTTGGATGTCTAAGTGCTGTCTCAATCTCATAGGTGCAAAATTTAAAGTCCTGATCATTCTCCCACATACCTGCCCCTCTCATGGCCATCCTATTCTTGGCTAATGATTACTTCGTCCTTCCAGCTGAATAAGCCAATCTATGATAACTGCATTTCTTTCAAACCCTGTATCCAATTGATCAGCAAATCCTATTGTTTCTTCTTCAGGAACACATCTAGAACCCATCTACTTCTTACCACCTCCACCCCTACAAACCTGGAACAAACCACCATCAACTCCAATCTGGTTTATTGTAAGAGACTGGCTTCCTTGCTACAGGCCATTCTCCCTTCAGAAAATTCTCAACACAGCAGATAGAGTGATCCTTTCAAAACCTAAGTCATATGAAAGCATTCCTCTGCTTAAAACTCATCAATGCCTTTCCATCTCACTCAGGGTCAAATACAAACTCTTCACAATGTCTTACAAGGCTTTTCATAACTTGGTTCCTTGTTATGAAGACTATGGCTTACAAGTCTTTTCTATTACTCTTCCTACCTACTCACTTTGCTCCTGTCATTCTGGTCTCTTTATTTCTTTTTGGAACAAACTAGGCACAATCTTTCCTCAAAACCTTTGCAGTTGCTGTTCTCTCTGCCTACATTTCCCAGATATCTGCACAGCTTGCTCCCTTACCTACTCAGGCCTTTGTTCAAATGTTGCCTTCTCGGTGAGGTTTTCCATGACCACCCTATTTAAAATTGCACCCTATATGCTGAAACTTCCTACCCTTTTCCTTACTTTACTTTGTTTAAGGCACTTCTCACTATTATTTATTTATTTGTTTGTTTGTTATTTGTTTGACTTCTATCACTAGAATATAAGCTTCAAGAGACAAAAATTTTCACTGACATAGTTCCAGAACTCAGACTGCTTGTAACATAGGAGGAACTCAGTAAATATCTGTTAAATATATAGGATGAATGAATGAATGAATAAGAGAAAAACAAATGAAAATCCTAGGTAATCTATTCCAGGGAAGAAAAGATGTAATGAGAATAGCTGTATGAAAATAACCATCTTTAGATGCTTGAATGGCTATTCTCATAAATAAAGGGAAGATTTGTTCTAGGAGACACGAAAGAAGATTAGAACCAACCTGCAAAGTAGCAGGAAGGCAGATTATGGCTTAGTTAACAGAAAAGAAAACTTGCTAGCATTAGGAAATGTTCCACAAAGGAACTAGCTCCCTTGGGAAGCAGTGAGCTCTCTACCCCTGGAAGAGTTCAAGTAGAACTTAGGGAAGACTCCTACAACGGTTTGAAGTATATAACATCTGAGGCCCCTTCTATGTTGCAACTAATTCTGTGGATGCAAAATCAGAAGCTAACCATCACGCTGATCTTGCTCTCTTACTATCATTATCAGCATAAAAAGAGACTAAAAAACAACTAACTGTGCATAGCTAATTACAGTTGAAGAAACCTGGCTTTCAATGGCTTCCAAAATCTTGCTCCACCCTACCCATCTTATGTTTCCTTTACTGCCAGGAAAAAGCCTTAGGCTACTTCCTTTTTTTTAATCATTGAATATATCCACATTTTCCCCCATGTGTTCATGCTCTCCTCCATGCTAAAGCAGGAATCTACTTCCCGTAAGTCTGACCAACCCAAACTTCAAGTTCCTTCCTCAAGAATGCCCCATGCTTGGCCATAATGCATAATAATCTCTCTTCCTCTGAGCTTTATTTGCTCTTGTCTACAAAATGAAGATTAGTAGTTCATAAAATGTTATATGCAGTGTTGTGCCATGTCTTGTGTGTGTATGTGTGTGTATAACACACTATTATATGCTAATCTATTCATATATGTATCTGGCTTCTCCAACTATAGAATTTTCTGAAACTCATGTGTACAGAAATAATGCCTCATGTACCATATTAATATAGCAAAGTGTTGGACACATAGCTGGTTTCAAAGAGGCCCTTACCAATTGACTAACAAATCAATGAACAAAATAAGAAATCCAGCCAGCAGGCTCAAGCTTTGTCTATCAGAAATTACTTTCCTAAAAAGCATTTTTTCCTTCCTTTATAGATCAATTTCAAAGTCAAAATTCAAACACTGCAGATTTCACAAACAGGAATAGCTGGCAGGTATTGGGCTTTGCAAATAACGAATGTGCACAGCAAAACAACATTTGTGGATGTTTGTAAAAGTATATACATGAGTTGATACGAACAGAGATACTTAAGAACTCTTCCTCCCAGTCTAAGTAAAGAGTAAAACCTGGCCCTGATAGAGCCCACTATTGCTACATGACTTCAAAATTACAGGAATATTTCTGGAGTGTAATCTAGCTTTGCCAATTACAAAGTAACTACATATTTATGCTGGCAAAGCCCCATTGTTTGCTGATCCTTCAGACCCTTCAAAGTGTATAAATAAAGACAAGGAAGTTTGTTTCATTAGGAGATAAGCCTATACGTCACATATCTCTGTAGCTGATATTGCAGGAAGGAACAGAAATAATATTAATCTGTTCACTTTACCTATTGAATGTTCTAATCCAGGGTCTTTACATGAGGACAATACTTAAAAGAGTATGGCTAATCTATGCTAATGTAATTGTATTTTATAAGTGTCTTAAATAGGATTGATTCAATGTCTTTAAAATTAAGATTAAAATGGCAAATGTTCAAATCACTTATAATACAAGGCACTAAAATAATTATTTTAATACAACATAGAATATATACTTGGCACACAGTATTATTTTTCTAGAATAATAATATTTACTTGAATTTAAAGCTTTCCATACGCCAGGCAATGTTCTAAGCACTTTACAAATAGTAAGTTACTCAGTCTTCAAGAAGAGTCCTGCATATGTCATTGGTATTGTCATTCTCATTCTACATATGAGGAAACTGGAGAGGAATAAATGTTTCCCAAGGGCAAGGGGAGAGTTCAGATGGATAAAGATTGCCATGTGTTACTTCCTACAGCCAAGAAGGTGCAGATCTAGTATTTGAGCCAGACTAGTCTGACTCCAGAATTGATGCTCTTAACCACTCCACTATACCGCCTGTGTGTAATGTCATGTCCTTACCAATGGCCTTTGGTAAAAGGGACATATGTTTCACATTCACATAAACCTGGTTTATATCTCAGCTCAGCCATTTACTAGCTGTGTGGCCTCAGACAAATTATTTAACATCTCTGAATATTGCATTTTTCAATTGTATAGTGGGAATGATATTCCATATCTTGCAAATTATTTGCAATAATCTGTATAATCCACTTGGCAGAGTACATAGCACACAGTAAGTATTCAATAATTTATCTTTATCATTGCTAAAAAAGTAGCCCCAAATTTAATATTTTATACTAGTTTTATATCAGTATCATGGGGAATTGTTTCCAGGACCCCCCACAGATAACAAAATCTGAGGATGCTCAAGTCCCTTTTATAAAGTGGTATAGTATTTGCATATAACCTACACACATCCCCCATATACTTTAAACAATCTCATTATCTGTAATAGCTAATACAATATAAATGTTATGTAAACACCTTTTAAACTGAATTGTTTAGGAAATAAATGCAAGAAAAAAAAAAGTCTGTAGATGTTCCATACAGATGCAAACACTGTAGACCTAACTACATAGTGTACTTTAGCAATAATGCAACATTTTCTGGAATTTTTTTTAAAAAATTTTTTGATCCAAAATTGGTTGAATCCACACACATACGGAGGGCTGAATGTACCTGCATAATTCTCTATGAGTTCATAGGTAAATTACCAAATAAGTTTCAAATAAATGGCAGTATATTTGGTCATAGTTCTTGTGAAGACATCATTGTAGCTATATGTACCCTAATGAATAGTCCCTCTACATTAATAGTACTCTTATCTGGATTATTACAACATTTCGATACTCGGCAAACTGAAGAGGTTAAAACCAAGGCAAGAGCTAACTTTGCTCCATTCCATATTATTGATAAATTCATTTCATAATAGCTAAGTAATAAAAAAAAATCTAACTCATCAGCCACAGTTGTGTAGTCAGTAAAATGCATGAAAATGTTGAGCAGTATATGCACTTTTATTGGCTTGAAAGTTATGCATGTCCTTTCAAAATCAGCTATAAAAATTGATCTCACCCCATTCCATCAAGACATCAATAGCAATATTTGAATTTTTGTTTGTTTTTTGCTCAACTCTTGTAACAACCTCATATCTAATAAAGATCAATTTCCAAAGATAAACCTCAGGAAATTAATAATCTATCAACTACAACTACTTAAAAGAGAATAAAAATCCTTAAGCAGAAATGACACCTGGCTCTATGTAGCAAGTATTATCAAAGCTGGGCAGAGAGGAAAATGCTCAGCATTGATATCAAAGAATAAGACATTGTGATCATTGCCTGCTCTTCAGTAGCCCTATTCTGCAGTCTAAAATGATCCTTCCATAAAGGACTGTCCTATACTATCAAGAACAGGATACTTAGTCTCTAAATTTCAAAGCTCTTTTTTATGCACCATATACCACAAGCAGAGACTTCATTTTCTCCAAGTGCTAAGATCTCTTGCTCAGAGGGCACAGCCACACTCATGACTGCGCACATAGGGCCATGAGGCATATTTTGAGACAAAATGGTAAAGACAGTTCCTCAGTCATTTGGCATGATGAGGGCCAAGACCTGAATTTGAACCTTTGCTCTTTATCACCTTTCTGTAGCCACAGAAACGCTCTAAAACTCAACTTCTTTATCTTATTTAGAGAAATATGGGACTATATATCTAAAATCCTAGTATATGCTAGATAGTCAATAAATAATAGATGTTATTAAATTGTTTTAGTTTTTTATTTTACATGCATTGGTACTTGTTGTGGTATTTTGATCCAGAGCTGTTTCAATGTACCTTTTAGCAAAGGGAACTAAATTCAATAGTATTACTGCAACTCATATTTTCAAATAAGTATTATATCAAGGTATTAAAACAGTACCTTTAGTAGCCTCCCAGACTGGCGAAACAGCCCCGCTATGTATCACTATACACACAAGGAACATGACTGAGGACAAGGGCAGGAATCGCAAAAGGTCTCAGACTTAAACTTTGGATTGTTCAAAAGAGATTATACACAATCTTAGAGGTGTACTAACAGGATTAAAAGAGAATGTTTATCACACAATCTTAAAGTGGACTATGAATTAGTATTTTTCATAAAACCTCTAATTATCATCTGAATAGCCCAGTTACACCGCATTGCGCTTTTTAGTGTTAAACGCATTACCTTTAAAATTACAAACATTTATAATATAGAGGAATTTGGTAATCCTATTTTGTCATGTCTTCATTTGTTAACATACTGGGATCTTTTATAATAAAGTGGCTTAAACTTCTCTCTACCTCTAAAAGGTGCTGCCATGGTATAAAGAAATTCACTGATCATCTGGTGTGATATAAAATATGGTTTTCTGTGATACGAAATACATATTAAATAGTAATGATAATGCTAGAGTTCACCTTTACTGATATTGTATTAAGCACTATATAAAGTACTTTTAAAAGCGTTGCCTCATTGAATCCTCTCAACAATCATACAAGATAGTTTCTACTATTCGTTTCATTTTACACATGAGAAAATAAAAGTTAGAGAAGCTAAATAACTTGCCCAGATAGATGCCACAGTCAGTATGTGAATCCCAGCAGTCAAACTCCAAAGCCCACGCTCCTCCCCAAAACGCTGCAGTGTATTGCACAGATTCATGACCCAGACTACTTTCATTGGCTTTGTTTTCTTATTCTATTTACTATTCCTTTTAAACATATGCTCTGAAACCAACTTTTTGTTCCATGGGGTTACCTCTTGAGTGCCCTTAAAAGTAAATTGCTTTTTATTTCTCCTTTAAGGTATCTCTTTTTCTACCTTCAAGTGAAGCTCTCTTAGTTCCCTGGCACAGCACAGCTCCTCAGTTCTCCTCCAAGTTCACAGCAAATGCAGCTTCCCTCTTGCTTACTCCACTTCTCTCTCTCAAGCTCTTTCCCAAATGTTTCCCTACTCTGAGTCCAGCCGCTTCAGGTCTGTGCCTCAAATGGCCCTCTGGGTTTGCCACCCTGCTGTGCTTCTAGGTCTAGGTATGTTGGAATCTACAGTTATCTGCATCCCTACTTATCCTGACTACTGTGGTTATGAGGGGCCTCTTTTGAATGCAGACAGCCAGTCAGCCAAGTCGAAATTTATACCAGAAATCTATTACCTAATTTTTAAACAAAATGACATGAAATCAGACTTGAAGATATCAAAAGCATGTCTAGTTTCTGATTTAAGCAAGAAAATACACATTGTTACTGCTCCCACCACAGAATAATTTACTGCAACAGGAGTTCTGGATCTTATCCCAAAAATGAGATCCTCTAACCAATGTCAAGGCCAATTATCTTGTGGTAGATCCCACAACAAAAGCAGACTATTGTGATTAGAGTCAGAAGCACCACCCAGAGAAGCTGGAAAGCTTCTGGGGATTTCTTAAGGTTAGTTTTTATTTTTTCTCCCTGTGTGTCTGCTTAAATAAACCAGCAGAAACTCTGTGTGTGGGCACTGAGCATCTTAAATTGGCTTAGGAGACAATGACAGGGGTGATCAGCTAGGAGTGAGCTCTTCCAGGTTTGGCTTGATTTGAGCAAAAGCCATGGTGCAAGGCAGTGCCCCTATGACACAGCAAAGATTCTCATGGCCAAGCCCCTTCAGTATGTCACAACCTCCTCTTTCCCTAATCTCCTTCCCAAACACACTGCCAGTAGCCATCCTATAGTTACTTACTGCAAAAGAAAAGCCCAGGTGGCTAAATTCAGGAATACTTACCCCACAGTAAAGAACTGCCTCATCTCCTGTCTCCGAGACCTCATCAGTTGCTTATACTCCCCAATCCGAAGCTTTTTGCCATCAACAATGCAGGTGCGTTTCGGTCGGGGTTTGTATTTATAGTTTGGGTACTTCTCTAAGTGGATCTTGCTTAGCCGGGCCTGCTCTTCATAATAAGGTTGCTTCTCCTGGTTGGACATTGATTTCCAGCGAGATCCTAGAAATAAAAATAGCCTTAAGTACCCAAGTGGTCAAGGCAACATATTCTAGGCAAACAGAACTAGATATACCTTTCCACCACTTCACTCATCTGTGTGCTGGGTGGCTCCAATTACCACATAGCACTTGCTATCCCAACTATACTCTTAGTTTATAGTACAAAGCATATAACACTTTCTCGTATTATTTCTCTCAATAGTTTAAGACTGATGCTACTATACGTTTTAAAATACATCTTTGCTGCTTAAAGATCATCGCCTACACCAAGATCTTTCCCCATCCATCTGCCTATCCTCTCAACAGGGTTAAAAGGCTAAACTTCCTAAGCATACTGTTGAGCATGACAGGCTTCTCAGGAAAAGCTTTCTTTGTCCTAGAAATTCAAACATCTCCCAAACTCCAAGTATCTTTAGTGCAACTATCCTTTGACAAGATGTCAGCAGATGTTGAAATCCTTCCATATATGAAAAACTACTGTGCACAAGTCTCCCATGGCCTAGGTAATTAAAAAACCTAAGCTCTACTTAAGAAGTTATAGCTTTAGAACCGGAAGGTACCGTTGGAATTATATATACCATTTTCAAGTACTATAAACGTTCATTCAAAGCTGTACCAATAAAAGTAAAAAATTTTAATATGGTTTATACAGGAAGAAGGATAAGTATTCACTTCTCTAATATTGTTTATAAAGAATTATCTAAACACTTGATGAAGAGGGGATGTGTTTTTTTACATGTATCAAATTGCATTTTTGTGTCTCGTTGGTGAATAAAGCGGTAACAGCTGTGCAGGCTGGATGTTAGCTATTCTTCAGTGGAGATTTTTTGTACATAAACAAATGGAAAAGTTGTACAAATATTCTCTGCAGCCAGCAATATCCTGGTCTGCTTTAATAGCACATCCATCCCTGCTCTTTCTTGATTGTTGTGCAAAAGTTGTGTAGAAGGCTTATGCAGATATGCTTCTCTCTGTTCTGCTGGTTTCCAGCAGCTTAAAGCCCCAATTAACAAAGAATTCTTGGTGCTCTTGAAATGCTTGCACTTAAAACTTTACATTTTAATGAATATACTTACTATATTCTTAATAATTTTTTTCACAGAATGCACACAAATGATATAGATTCCCCATAGCTGCCAAAATGGAAAGAGAGAGGCTCTGTGCCCATCTGAAAGCTTACTCATATTGCTACTAAAAGGGCAGAAAAATAAGAAAATCTTCAAGTTAGATATAAAACTGTAAGGCCAGAGAAGCACTGATTTTTTTTTTTTTT
>NW_016807378.1:28866-87821 GCF_001698545.2 Rhinopithecus bieti | reverse complement strand
TTTTTTTTTTTTTTTTTTTAGAATATCGTTTAACTAGAAAAAAAAATGTATGTCCACTAGGAACATTTTGGTTTGAAAGGTATTTAAATTCAAAAGAATAACATCCCTATGAGTAACTCTGAAGCTCTGAAAACGAAAACCACACTTAATTGTAGTGACATTTAGTATCCATTTTGAAATTAGAAAATCAAAAGAAAAAAAGAAAAACATATTTTAACATTTCACCACTATTTGATCTTATGTATGTTTTAAATTTTTCTTAGAGTTCACTGCCTCAAAATGCCTCAGAATCAAGTTAAACTATTTATACAGTGACAAAACACGTGTATCTGTGCACGTCCAGATCACTGATATTTACTCAGGTTAAATATTTATTACTTTTGAACAAAACATTTAAAAAATTAAAACCACAGTTTAAGTCTCTAATGTTTTTCAGCTTCTTAAACGGCTTCCTTTGAGATTTTGTCACATCGTGACAGCTTAAGCAGAACAGTGCCTTCTGTGTTTTTCCTTTTTAAAGAGGAAACATGTTAACTATAATGCTGCATGTTGAATAAAATATGTTTAACATGTTGAGCACAATAATTCCAAACTGTACAATCCGCACTAGGCAAGCTCTACACTAATAGAACAAGGCTTGAGTTTAATCCTCAGAAATAGAGAATCACTCTGGCAATTTACCACAAACTGGGCCTCTGCCCTGTGCTTCATGTGTTCAGCTCACTGCTATGAAATTTGAACTAGTCTGTCCTATTAAAATAATTGTAGATTTATTTTACAAGTTTTAAAGTGATCATCAGAGGCATGGTTCTGCACTCCATGAATTTCACACCATTTTGTGTTTCTATTCCTTGATGAATTCTTTCAGTGGGACATATAAACCCAAGGACACTAAAACAGAAAACTGTAGGGTCTATGAGTACTTCATAGCAACGTATGAATTTAAGATAACTGCACAGTAAAAAGAGATAAAGCTTGTCTCCATGATTCTTGTTTAGCAGTGACCACTCAAGAGTTGCTAAATTCACAGTATTAACACATACTATAAATAGTTTTGTCTTAAAAATAAGTGTTTAGCCAGTCCTGCCCTGGCACCTGGTGGATATAATAACTCCCAAACCTAAATGCCACGTTATGGGGTGGGGGAGGCAGATGTGATGACGAAGGCTCCTGCGGCAGCTGTCTGACCTTTGTCTAACTTGTGCCCGCCACAATCTCCCTTAGGATCCTAGTTATGCCCCTGCTTCCCACCCTGGTGGCACTCATGGGACTCGCGGGGGGAGATCATCAGCTTTAGCTGCGCTGCTGCACTTACCTAAGATTTTGCTAATGTTGGAGTTATGCATGTCGGGGAAGGCCTGAAGGATTTTCCTCCTCTCATCCTTTGCCCAAACCATGAATGCATTCATTGGTCGCTTGATGTGTGGCTCGCTGCTGGCACGGCCGCGGGCGTCCCTGTAGACTCGTGCTTCAGCCACAGTGGCACCTCCTGTTGGCCAACAATAATACTGCTGTAGTTTAGCTGCAGAGCCATTCATTGCTTTACTTCCTGTAATGTCAGGGCAGGAAGAAGAAGATGAATGGAAAGTGTTATTTTGTGGATAATGTCACACAGCTTGCCACCTGGGTCAGCTGTTTTCCCCAGGTCTTCCTCTTCTTTTCTAAGTGACTCCTTGGAAGTAGAAGGTAGGTTCAAAGCACAATTCTACAGGCTCTTCTGATGTAGCCCTCAAAGGCACACTAAGAATTAATTTTGTGTGTGTTTTATACACCTTACCACATTTACTACAATAAATGGGAGGTGATTATAGAGCAATGAATGACATTACCTTATGGCAAACTTTCCTGCTATAATTCCTTTCTTCAAAAGCATGCTCTTACCAGTCATTTTAGACGCATTTGCCCCAGATCACAACCACTCTATATATTTACCCCAAATAGAATTGTTTTTCACAATATTGTGTTCACCTGTGCTCTTCTCACTGCCTAGAAGACCCTTCTCCTACTCCTTCATGCTAAATCCCATTCATCCTTCAATGTTGACATGTTTCATGATTGAATGAATTAATTCTATGAAAAATATTAATTGAGCAATTACTGTAACCTAGGTTTTATGCCAGGTGCTAAGGAGACCTGGTAAATAAAACAGCCTCTGCTTCTAAGGAGCTCACAGTTGAGAGTAAGCATAGACAACGATAACAAAGAGGGTAAGAGGTGCTACTATACTGACGTTAAAAGGGCACCAAAAGAGCACCAGACAGAATGGTCAGCTAGCGTTTCCTAGGAGATGTCTAAACTGAGTCTTCAAGGATGAATAGGAATCAGCAAGTGAGTGGGAGAGGGAGTAAAGTCCAACGGGAAGGGTAATTCAGGCTAAAGAAACAGAATTTGCAATGATGCTCCCCAGGCTGCACTCAGTCCTCCTGCTTTCAGGAGACATGACCCATAGTAATTATTGTTTATGTGACTATCTCCCTCCTTTCCACTCCTCTCAGGAATATGAGATACCTAAAGTTAGTGATTATGCTGTACTCATTCTTGTATCCTCAGGATTTTTCACATAACAGATAAGAAAATATTCATTAAGCAAAGATTATTTGGTTTGCAACTCATATGCAAAAGTCATAGACTAAGAGGCATTTATTTCAAGCATCCTGTTCTATTTTTCTGTTTAAGTGTAGTTCTTTAACATCTATGAAACTATGCCTAAATTCCTGATGTTTT
Source organism: Rhinopithecus bieti (assembly GCF_001698545.2). Taxonomy (NCBI): domain Eukaryota; kingdom Metazoa; phylum Chordata; class Mammalia; order Primates; family Cercopithecidae; genus Rhinopithecus; species Rhinopithecus bieti. Next base: position 85,097 of record NW_016807378.1, on the reverse strand, counting down.
ATAATTTCCAAAGAGCTGACTCTAGTAACATACGAGATTGAAAGCTCCTTGAAGATAGGACAAGGGCTGGGTCTTATTCACTGCTCTATTCCTAGGATTCATTAAAGTACTTGGCACATAGGATTTCAATTAGTAAAATATGTTATATTAATGAATGATTGAATAAATAAATGAATGAATGAACATGGCTCTTACTTGTCTTCATGCACCCTATACCAGGGTGATATACTGATGTATACTTTGTGATGTGGCAACTCCTGAATATCTCCCACAGATTGAGAACTTCTATAATTAAACGTAAAGTGGTCGGACTGATAGCCTCAGACAAGGCTTCTACCGCATAACAGGAAAGCCTACGCCCAGAAGTTTAGAAGCAAAATGTACATTAAAATCAACATTTCTATTTTCTGGAAAAAGTAAATCCTTTCTGCTCAGTGAAGTTATTATACAGGACCAACATGATTCAATCAATCTCTGGCCCTTCCTCTCTACTTTTAGATACCTTGGTTAAGTAGAAATTTGTTTATGTCAAAGCCAGTAATAAATTACAACATTATAGTGCACTATTATTTAGCAAATATGGTCATCATTTACTGCAAACAAAAGACAGTATAAAAGGGTGGGATTGGCTAACATGAATTTTTTTCTAAACAGGAAGGAGAGCAGAAAGGCTACTTTCTGAAGACTATACAAAAATAACATATTTTCTAAACAGCCCTTCTTTTCGGCCTACTAGATAGAATGATCCTTTACATGAAAAGTCTTAGATCCCAAGATGCATAATTAATATGATACCTTTTTGCCACCATACCCACAGTACATTAATTTCATTTAAAATGCACTGACCATACAGGATAAATTGATTTCACTTTATATGGATTTGACAGCCATGTTTATTGTGCAGTGAAATGTAGTGTAGCTTCCAGCCGACAATATCCATCAACACAGGGCAATATGCTGACTGCTGGGCCAGATGAAGGCATACATTACTCTGGAAGTGAAACACTCATTCAGATACGACAGTGTCTTCTCCTGAGGATCACCATGGTAATTTATGATGCCCTCAGTGCCATTACTTTACAACTGACATGGATTCAGCAATTTATATACTGACATGCATTCACATAAAAGGAGACAGGTTTGTGGAGAATGTCAGATGCAAAAACATTTCAATATTATTCTAAGTTAACTGCTATGCCACAGGTGATTAACATATGAGACCTGCTTCTTCTGTTGTAGCTTTCTCTTCACCTCTAGCAAAACCAAATAGTCAGCTTCCATTTATTTCTTCATTTAAAATATGTATTTCATTGTAAATGGGAAGTTCTACTCTCCCAAAGACTGACAGAGATCATAGTGGATTTTTAGATTCTAGCTTTAGTATAAACATTCTAGATTCTCTACTTGGTACCAATTGAGTCTCCCAGATATGCCATACATATGCCCAATCTCTCTCCCGCTCATGCTACACCACAGTCTTCACATATCCTTCCTACTCTCTTCTACTTTACCAATTTCTACCTTTTTCTGAGGAACAGAGCTCAAGTCTGACCTCTACCCTGCACTGACCTTTACTTTTCCTCCTACATCACATATTATCTTCAGGAGCTGAAGGATAAGGAATTGATTACACAGCAGTTTTCTGGGACTCACATGAAACGCTTCCAGAAGTTGAAAACTTCAAGCACAGTGCACAGAACAAAAACATGAATTAAGAAGGCAAAGAATAGAAAATGCTTTAGATCATGTGCACATCTCTTTTTTCTGGTCACCTCTTCTCTCTTCCAGAAGGAGTGAACCACAAATGAATGGGGACATCCTAAGCTAAACTAGAAATGTTGTATCAGATGAACCAAGATTTGGGAAGAAGAGATTTACCCAGGGAGGCCAACATTTGAAACTACTTTTAAAGTGAATCTGATACCTGATCAACTACAGCAGCGACTTTTAACACCACACAGATTGCAGTGCCCAGATCCCTTTGCAAAATCATAACTTGGAAAATGTTTTCCTGTTTTTCCTTCTCCCACTCTTCCTATTTTGCCCCTTCCTGTTCTATCTCCCAAATACGTAGTACTCTAAAGCTATTTTACGACTATGAAAATTATGCCCAGGAGGTCACTCTCCTTAATTAGAAAGTCAATGAAAACAACAACAAACCAAATTTGCATATAAAAATGGTCTCACCTTTGCTTTCACTACCACCACTAACATCCTAGAAAGGGAGTCTATCCTTCCCTAGATTTATAATATCTGAGTTAACACCTGGGTAATGTACAGAAAATACAGTAATATAAACCACAAATGCCCCACAAATACATATTGAGGGTTTCCTCTATTCTGTCTTTTTGAAGTGACTATGCCATTTAAGACTTATATGGAATTCATTGAAGCATCCATATGAGTACTATGCAGAAAGATGTTTTCAACGAATATTTCTTAAATATTTTGATAGAAAACATTTCTCAATATTACTTTTCTTTTTCAGTTAAAGCTGACAACTTATCTATTACTTGAATTTACAATCTAAGTTTGAGTTAAGCTTAGATTCAGAATTTTAAGAAAGTATTAGAAGCTACAAAGTCAAAAGAACATTTAGAAAGTGTCCCTAAACTTTGCTTCTGAAACAAAATGGTAAAGGAATTGTTGCCACAGTAGAAATACTTACGATTGTATGTGTGTGTACAAATTCAGAAATTTAAAAATGGAAATTACATACCTGGAAAACCCTTATAAACACGTAAGAAAAATTTTATTGCATATTATAAATTGTTTTCAAAAGGTATACTATTAATCTGTGTATCTGAAGTCTAAAATTCACTTTGTTATAATTAATTTTAAAAATATGCATATTGTATGATTTCATACTGCTCCATTCATCATTAAGTGCAAAACACCAAACATTTCATTCTTAAATAGCCAATAGTCTGCATCAGAATCCAGAACTTGGAATGGCTCATAATTCTATGAGGCAGCTTCTTCTCCTTTTAATAGCAGCAGAGTCATTTGTGAGTTCAGCGTATGCTTTTTCATGGAAAGCAGTTAGAAGAAGCCTAGACCCACAGCTATGTACCTGGAGACGGCTTTCCAGCTGACCTAAGAGTCTTTAATTGCCAGCAACAGCAGTCCCAAATGACAGTTACTGAAAGCCCAAGAGATCAACAGCACCACAGTAGGCTTCAAGGGAAAGCAAGGTCCCTGTATGTCAGGAGAGGCTGCTCTGTACAACTTCCCCTAGAAGGCTCAAATTGGTTAATTCATCCTTCATCTCCATTTGTGTAAAGGCAAACTTTCGGTTAAAGATAGTTAATCTGCAGAGAGAAAATAGAAATTGCCAAGGCAAAAATCTCCTCAGAAAGCTGTGATTTGAATTATTTAAAGAGAAGACAAAATTGAGTTTTTCCAGGTGGGTTGGAAAGAAGGCCAGTTTCACCATCACAGCCTCTGGAAATGGTCCTGAACTAATCCTGGAGAGGCCCCTTCCTGGTTAAATTCCAAGGGATATCCGAGTGAATGAGTGAGTGCTTGTGCATATAAAAAATTATCCCTAAGGGGAACTCTGGTTAATTCTATAATGTGCCTAGTAATCATTTATTTATCTATTAATTCCATAAACACTTCTGACACAATTCATATGTACCCAGCATTGTGATGGGGTATACAAAGACAGATAATACATGTACTTTGTTTTTAAGGAATTTGGTCCAATGTGAGAAGACACATAAATTAAAAATTACAAACGATGCTACCAGAGGTAATTTAAAAATACTATTAGAGCAGGGAAAATAAGCTACTAACACAATTGGAGTGGACAGAGATAAATATTAGGGAGGCTTCAAAGTTGAAGTGGTGCTTGAGCGGCATCTTAAAGGAGAAGTAATAATTTACCGGCAGGTATGAATGTGAAACTACTTTGGGCGAGGAAATCAGTGTGAGCAAAGGCACAGTTTATAACAAAAGCAAAGGACAATTTTAGGGAATAAAAAGAAGCTGGTGATGGCTTGGGTTTATGTAAAAATGTAAAAAAAGAGGGGAGTACTAAGAGATGAAACCAGAAAAGTAAATAGGGACCAAATTTGCTAAGCACCTTGAATGCCAAGCTAAGAAATCTTTTAAGGTTTTTAAGCAGAAGAGTAACATGGAAAAAATATGTTCCAGAAGAGATCAGAATGGAAAACTAAATGAGAAATTACCATTGAATAGTCTCAATGATTACCAGTGAATTGATAATAAAGAATAGAGAAAAATAAAGTAACTACCTCTTCAAGGGCTCATTAAAACTTACATTTTGTCAGACAGAATTAATGTGATACATGCAAAATATTGGCACAAAAGGTTGTATTATAAAATCAAATTCTGGTAATGGCAGAATAGCTCATATCAGACCTATCCTCCAACAGATAATAAATATAAACTCTGAAAAAAATACGAAAAAAAAAAAAAAAAAAAAAAAAAAAAAAAAAAAAAAAAAAAAACCCATAGATGTTGAAGATTCCTGAGAGCTACCAAAACTAAACAGAAACTGGAGTGAATTCCATCCTAGAATGAAAGGCATTTTACTAAATGAAATTCTGTTTTCATAGTTTTTCCCATGAAGACACTTCCCAGTCTTCATAGCATGGAGTGGCTAGAATACAAATAGAAAGTCAGTCTAATTGGATTAATGTGTCAGAAGACAGAGTTTGAACTTACAAGTGGCAGCTGACCCCTGAACTTGCCATGTATTTGGAAGACTCAAGTGAACCCAACGAAAAAATAGAGCTGTGTATCTGGAAAATCTGAAAAGAGATTTCAACTGATGCCTTTTGCAAGAGAAACAGAATTTGAATTTGAATTCTATCAAGCTAGCAAGAATTCATAAACACCTTGGGCTTTCCACTGAAACTCCAGAGGGGCAACTCCTTAGGAATAAATTCTATGTGCCAGGACTAAGAATTTGCCCTAAGACTAAAAACAAAATTAAAAAAGACTCTCCCTAACAATGCAAAAACTAAGTTTCCACAAGTTCAACGTGTACAGCAGGTAATTTAACTGCTTCCTGCCCCCCAAATTAAAAATTTTCAGAGAAAGATAATAGAATACAGAATATCTACAATGGATAATCCACAACATACAATATATAATAAAAAATTATGAGTTGTACAAAGAAGCAGGAAAATGTGACTCAGAGACCAAAAAATAAAAAATAAATAAATAAAAGGAAGACAAATACTGGCTGAAAATTACCTGAATTTCGTGAGAAACATCAGCTAAGAGGTTTAAGACATTCAGGGAAATGCAGGCCAAATAAATACAAACAAAACCACACCTAGAAACTAGTTAAACTACTGAAAAGCAAAGACAAAGAGAAAATTCTAGAGAAAAGGGACATATTACTCACAGGGAAACAAAATTACAAATAAGAGCTGATTATTCACTAGAAACAATGAAGCCCAGTAGACTATGGAACATCTCTAAAAATGGAAATAAATTCAGAGTTTTATCCAGTGAACATATGCTTCAAAAATGAATATGAAATATACTCTCAAATGATTAAAAGCTAAAAGAATGAGTTATCAGCAGACAAACACCAAAAGAGATATTCAAGGAAATTATTCAAGAGGAAAAGAAATAACACTCAATAAAAACCAGATATACAGAAAGAAAGGAAAATATTAAAATGATTTGTGACCATTTTTTCTTCTCTGGATTTCACTAATAAACAGCTAATTGTTTAATGTTTTAAAAGGCAAGGAATTATTTAATAGAAAATATAACATTGTATTGTGGGATTTATAACATATAAAAAGGTAAAATATGGAACAATAGCATATTACCACAAAAGATGAGGGTATAAATAGAATTAGATTGTTAAAGCTCGTTTTATTTTACATGAAGTGATAAAATTTTAACTGTAAGGATACTCAATTAAGGTTTGATAGTGAATTCTTAGAAAAACTAATTTAAAAAAATACAAAGAGGCCAGGCGAGGTAGCTCATGCCTGCAATTTCAGCACTTTGGGAGGCAGAGGTGGGAGGATCTCTTGAGGTCAGGAGTTCAAGACCAGCCTGGGCAACATACTGAGATTCTGTCTCTACAAAAGGTTCAAAAATTAGCTAGGTATGGTGGCATGCACCTGTAGTTCCAGCTACTCAGGAGGCTGAGGTGGGAGGATTGCTTGAGCCCAGGAGGTTGAGGCTGGGCCACAGCACTCCAGCCTGGGTGATGGAACAAGACCTTGACTCAAAACAAAAAACAAACAAAAGTAAAAAATACAAAGAAGTATAGCTAGAAATTCAACAGAGTACTTCAAACAAAAGACCTTAAAAGGGATTCAATTAACACAAAGGAAGGCAGAAGAGGAGAAATAGAAGATGAAAACCTGAGGGAACAAATACAAATAGTGAAAAAATACTAAAGTGTAAGACCTAAGCCCAACAAATTTAATAATTATATTAAACAGAAATAAATCAAATTATCTAATTAAAAGTCAGTGATTTCTCTGAATGGATAAAGAATCAATGAAACAGAAAACAGATATAATAAAGACAACTTACAAAGCCAAGGTTAGAAACTTAAAAAGAACAAAATTAATAAATCCTAAGTAAGATGGGTCAACAGACAAAGAGAGAAGACAAAAATGCCAGTATTTGGACTGAAAGAGGAGATTTCACTGTAGATACTATCCATATTACAAAGATAAAAAGGTAATATTATAAATAACTTAATTTCAATAAATTTGACAACTTAGATAGAATGAACATATTTGTTGAAAGACACAAACTACCAAAATTCACTCAAGAATAAATAGAAAATCTGAATACACTGATAGCTAATCAATCAATTGAATTTATAACCAAGAACTTATCCACAAAGAAAATTGAAGCCCTGAATGGTTTCACTGGTAAGTTCTTTCAAACATTTAAGGAAAATAAGAATAATATTGCATAAAGGTAAGAAAGTAGAGAAAGAAGAAACACTTCTTAAATAAGCTTATGAGGCAGCACACTTTGACAGAGGTTTGAGCATAAGTGCAAAATTTTAAAATAAAATGTTAACAAATTGAATCCAGCCAAATGTAAAAAATAGATAATACATCATGACCAAATAGAACTTATCTCAGTAATGTGAAATTGGTTTAATATTTGAAATCCAGACAATGTAGCTCATTACATTAACAGAACAAAGGGAAAGAAAACACAGGGTAATCACAATAGATTCAGAAAATGGTTTTGACAACATTCAATACTCAATCATGTTGGAAATGCTCAGGAAATTAGTATTAAAAGGAAACTTTCCCAGTCTGATAAAGGGCTTTTAAGAAAAACCTACAGGTAACATCATAATAGTGAACTACCAAATGCTTTCTCCAAAAATGAACAGCAAGGCAAAGATGTCCACTCTCACCATTGTTAATCAACAATCAAAAAAATAAAAAGCTCATGCTTTATATTTTGGGAGGCTAAGGTGGGCAGATCATGAGGTCAGGAGTTCAAGACCAGCCTGACCAACACGGTGAAACCCCGCTCTACTAAAAATACAAAAATTAGCTGGGCATGGTGTCGTATGCCTGTAATCCCAGCTACTCAGGAGGCTGAGGCAGGAGAATGTCTTGAAACCGGGAGGCAGAGGCTGCAGTGAGCCGAGATCGTGCCACTGTACTCCAGGCTGGGCAACAGAGCAAGACTCCATCTCAAAAAATAAAATAAAATAAAATAAAAAATAAAAAAATAAAAAGCATACAAATTATAAGGGAATAAATAATGTCATCTGTTCATATATAATTGTTTACATAAAAAATCCTAAGGAATTTACAAAATACTAGAACTGATAAGTGAATTTAACAGTATTGCAATAAACAATAAAAAATACAGAAATCAATCATATTTCTTTATACTAGCAGCAATTAAAAAATCATATTCAAATTTATATATGTAGTGTCAGATAATAAAATACTTGGGAATAAATTTAACTGACAAAAGTATTCAAGACATCTACACTAAACACAATACAACATTTGTGACTTAAAGACCTAAAAAAATGGAGGAATATACCATGTTCATTAATCAGAAGACTCAATATTGTTACAGTGTTATTGTTCTCAAATTTATCTACAGATTCAACCAAATTCCACTAAAAATTATCCAAAGTTTTTTTCATATAAGGTGACAAACTGATTTTAAAATTCATATGAAAAATAAAGCAGTAGGACAAACTAAAACAAACCTGAAGAAAATTAGAGGATTCAAACTACCTTAATGAAAACCAAGGCTGTTAAAGTGGAAAATGATAGTTTTTTCAACAAATACTGCTAGAACAAGTTGATAGATACATTGGAAAAAAATCTTGGATCTTGTATCACACATTATATCCAACAATTAGAGATGAATCATGACTTAAATCAAGAAAGAAAAAACTATAACACTCCTCTAAATATACATAAAACAATAATTTAGTGACTTTAAAGTAAAATGACTCTTAGATACAACATATAAATTACTAAATATACAAGAAAACTGTTAAATTAAACTTTATAAAAATTACAACTCTGCTTATCAAAAGTCATTGTTAAAAAAAATAAAATGTCAAAGCGCATACTGGAAAAAATATTCAGAACACACATGTCTGACAAGAACTTGCATCCAGGATACATATAAAGAATGACCAAAAACCTCTAATTTTAAAACGGACAATAGACTTAAATGAACATTTTTATAAAAAAGGATATAGATATGGCCAATAAGCAGATGAAAAGGTATTCCCTATCATTAATCATCAGAAAAATGCAAACTGAAACCACAGTGAGATGCATTTCACATCCACTGGAATGGCTTAAGTGCTAAATGTTGGCAAGGATAGGGAACAACTGTAACTCTAATATACTGGTGGTGAAAGTATAAAACAGCATAACCATTTTCTGGCAATTTCTTCTAATTAAAATGCATATTTGCATATGACCCAGCAACCAAATTAAAATTTCTGTCAAAAATAGACTTATATAAGAATATGACAGCAGTTTTATTAATAATAGAAAAAAGGAAAATAACTGGAGAATGAACAAATTGTGATATATCCATACAATGGAATACTACTCAAAATAAAACTGTTTTAAATCTTAGTTTAAAAAAGGCAAAAATGACAACAAAATAACTGCACAAAAAAAAGCAGAAAACCAACCATCCAACAAATAAAATGCTCTTTTTTTTTGAAAGGTTACTTTTTCTGTGGACCTGAAAAGTAGGTGGCATATTCAGGCCATTGTGAACTCAAAGATAATCTCATTTACTAAAATGAATTATTAAGAACAGCAAAAAAACTATAATTGATTGCTTATGAAGAGAAAGAGACATAAGTATCACTATTGGGTTCCTTGACAGAACTGTTGACAATCACAGTATTTCAGACTACTTCATTTTATTAATAGAATAGTTTTTTCTATTAATAGAAATTTTCTCCTGCGGGATTCTGAAGAGTGACATAATACATTTGATAGTCCCTTATTTGGGTTAATAGAGAAAATGATACTGAATGCATTAGAAACAAAAATGCAGAAGATGAAATTTTAGAAGGGGATTGAAATTAGAAAAGAGAGTATTAATACTACACAGATTTGATTTTTCACCATATTTATCCCACCAAATTTATCTTAATACAATAGAGGTCAAATTCATTGTGTTGACTGATAGATGTCCCTCTATGATTATGGAAACCTACTGCTAACTTATCATTCCTGTTCTGCCAGAATGTGAACTTACTTTCATTATAGGAAGGCTGCTTGGATTTCAAGTTTGATTTCTTCTTGCAAAAAAAAGAAAAAGGATTTGGCTATCCTAGTGGTTTATTTGGCAGGCAAAATACATTCCATGGCTGAGCAAGAGCCTTAATCATTAAGGAAGTGAGGAAGTGATGTGTTCATCTTCTGAGAAGAAGAAATGCCAGAGGTGTAGAGTATGCTTTGTTCTCTGTATCTTTTGTAAAAATTACCTAGATATATTAGCAAAGAGTGACCTACTGATAGGTAAATGACTTAAGGAAGACAAATGCAAAATATGGATACACAATTCTTCTGAGCTAGTGATTGGTGAATATGCAAGAGCCAACAGTACAGGAACAAAAGATGAATTATCTGTGGTACTTTAATTGAAGTGTTAATTCTTCATTTGCTCAATGTTGAGGAAGACCGTAAGTTAATTTTAATATCTTTGTTTTCATCTTAAGGTTCTTTAGCCCTAGTAAAAACAAATCCCTATTTACTTTAACTATTGAAGCTATCTAGATCAATAAATTCACCAAATAAACTAGAGAGGATGAGAATGTGTGTGTGTGTGTGAGAGAGAGAGAGATATGAATAGAAAGGCCTAGTTATATACAATGTACACATAAAAAATTCCACTGGGCACTTTGGAAACAAACTTTTATTTTATTAATTTAATTTAATTTAATTTAATTTTACTTTTTGAGACAGAGTCTCACTCTGTCACCCAGGCTGGAGTGCAGTGGGGTGATCTTGGTTTACTGCAATCTCCGCCTCCTGGGTTGAAGCAATTCTCCTGCCTCAGCCTCCTGAGTAACTGGGATTACAGACGTGAGCCACCACGCCCAGCTAATCTTGTGTGTGTGTGTATTTTTAGTAGAGACAGGGTTTCACCATGTTGGCTAGGCTGGTCTTGAACTCCTGGCCTCAAATGATCTCCCTGCCTTGGCCTCCCAAAGTGCTGGGGTTACAGGATGAGCCACTGCTCTTGGCTGGAAACAAACATTTCACTAATCAGAGTACCAAAGTATTTCTTTAAAGAGCAATTTACCTTTTTGATAGACTAGGCCAGAGGTCGGTTTCTAGGATAGGAACACCAGGTGTACTAAGTAACTTTGCATAAAATAATATTTACTAAGTGCTTTCACTAATTACATTATCTTTGTCCTCATTATAATCTTTGAAAATGAGTAGGAAGGCAGATATCTTTTCACCCACTTTATGAATGAGGAAAGTAAGATTCAGAGACATAATAGCACCTTCCCCTGATTAACCAGTTGCTGGTAATACGAAGCAGAGCCAGATCTAGAACCTAGATCTTCTGACTTTCAGCCTAGTACATCACCCCTTCACCAAAGCTACCCCAATCACTATTCGGCAATCTGAAACAGCTCTGAATTTCAAAGCCCACCATTTCTTGGCTGGAACATTATTTTCCCCCTTTAAGGATGCCACTTCCCTGCCCAGCTAAGCACATTAGAAGAGCCCATTACTAGTTATGTAGTTCATGCCATTGTCTAATTGTTCTCTGAAATACTGCCCCACCAAAGATGCAAGGGTGTGTAGAGAAAGCACTAAAGACTAAAATTATAGCTAGGATTAAAACAATGCTAAATTAATGCATTCCTTGGTTACAGGATTATGAGCAAGTGTTATTGTGGATAAGACTTCTATTTTTTTTTTTCTATTAGAAACTCCATTCTCTTTAAAAGATCAACAAGAGGAACCAAAGGGAATTCCCTAAGGTCAGCTCTGAGGAAACATAAACCTCTAATTCAATAACTCGGCTACTGCTCTGAAAAAGGGCTTTATTATTGCAACATCCATATGGAGCCAATTGGACATTAATGACTAATCAATCCCTCCCCTTTCTATTCTACTTAAAGTGTCACAAACCATGTTTAGATTAGCCCATTTCCTGCTTAGGATTGCTCAAGATGTCTTTTGTTCTTTCAGGACCAGCCTGATGGAGGCAGCTTAAACAAACACACGACCGGAGTGGCGCAGGAGTTATAAAGTGCCATATGTGAATGAACAAAGGGGCTATACTAAAGCCTTTTGTGGTATTTGTTAATGTTTTTCATCTGAGCTTAAAAAGGCTTAATGACTTTGTGGTGAGCTGATGCATGTGGCTGGTGGCTTTGCAAAATGAAGGAAATTCTAACCAGTGATATACCAGTCTGTATTTTCAAGTCTCTTTCTTTCAGTTTTGATGCCTGTGTTTACTTTTTAAAAAATTCTCAAGTTATATTTACTTTACACAGATAGCTAAACAGAGTCCTTTATCTTATTTCAACTACAGAATCCAAGGGCAGCTGGGATAACTTATATTCTTTATTTTAATGACCTGAAGGTAGCATAGAGCATCAAATATTCCGCTTATTATCTATATGCTGTATTTATACATAGGAGGAGGGCTTACAAGCTGTTGAGCCCAGGTAAAAAGGCATCATTTAAGTTTGAACCAGTTTTCAGAACAACTGGGCTCAGGTTCAAGAAGACGCCCTTGGAGAATAAAGAGGCTGGTAAAAAGCTGGTAGACTGAATAATTCGTGTTGTTCAGCAGCTTTTGGCTTTATCCAACTCTAGCTCCTGTCATGACTCTACGTGAAATTAAGAAGTGCAAAGCAAGATGAAGCAGGTCTCAGGAGTTAGTTAACAAAGATACTACTAAATTCATTCTCTCATTTCAATCTTCATCAATTGCCTTAGCCTTCACTATCTTTGCTGGAGTATTATAAAAACTAGCCTTCCAGCTGATATTCTTACACCCAGTTTTAAATCCTTTAACCTCCACTTAAATACCTCCTCCTAATTTCAGCCAGAATGATCTGTCACAAATGCAATTTGGACTAGGCCACTGCTATATTTAAAACACTTCAATGGCTCCCTCATGCCCACAAGATGAAGTTCACACTCCTTAGTACAGTACGGACGGCTCTCTGTGACCTAGCCCTCTAACTATGGCTCCAGTACCAGCTCTGGCTATTCTACTTGGAACATTTTTTGTGTTATAACACTGAACTACTTCCAGTTCTCTACACACTGTGTTGAGTGTGTACATACTAGGAATCTGAGTTTTCTCCCTCCTTTCCTGAAATTACCTGGCCATCTTCCAATCACTCATTATTGAAGACTCATCTCAGGGATTATTTATCCCACGAAAGTCTTACCTGGTTGCCAGGTTAGAATAAGTAGCCTAGGCTCTGACAGGTGGCACCCTTTGTGTACCTCCGTCTTAACATTTGCCATATTTTATCCAAATTACCAGTTTTATGTACCTACTTTCTTTTCTAGACTATGTACCCCGAAACAGTGGTAACTGCATTGTGTCTTATCCTTAGCTGCTACCCTTATCCCCAGGGTCTAGTAGCCAGGATGGCATAAGATAAATACTCAAATGCTTACTAGTACAGTACAGTGGACATCTTCAACAGTGAGAATTTTAGAGTGAGTCTCTAATGCCCACATGTTCTATTAGAACCTGGGAATTTCTGAAATCAAATCTTGTAGAAATTTAATTTTATTTCTTATATTCTGTTAAGTGTCCTTTCTTGAAACATCTATAAAATAAGCATAATTTTGATGTGAAAAATGTACCCATAGTAGTTGTGTGGGACTCACAGATTACTGGTTCCAGTCTTACTTTCTTTGATTGACTAGCCATACTGTAGAGTTCTGAGACGTCAGCTTCCCTACTTCTAGAAAAACCTTGGAAGGATGGTAAGGCATGTCTGAGATTTTTGGAAATATTAAATCTGAAAACTATTCTAATGATGTAGTGTGTGTGCAAATATATATGTATATATATGCATTCAAGTAAGCATACATTAGGACTTTCCTTAAATATCAGATTCATTATAAAATAGATAAAACACACTCACTGAATTAGAGAACTCTAACAGGAGAGGGATGTTAAAGATTACCTAATCCATACTCCTCATTCCAAATGAGGAAACTTTGAGGTTTAGAGAGATTAAAATTGTTCAAGTTTCACAGTTAATAAATGGCAAAATCACAACGGGCACTCAAATGTAACTATCTCAAATTTCACACTTTCCATCAGAATGAATTTCTTCAATGGTCAGCTGAATTGTTTCAATGGCATCCAAACTTAGCTTTTAAAACTCCTAACATGATTAGTTTAACTGGCCGGAATCTGTCTTTCATTAGAATGGAAAATGCAGATTATGGGAGCAGCAGAAACTAATTATTTTTTTAAGGTTAGGGTTAAGGAATGAACAGTACTGAAAGGAGATCAAGGATTTTAGAGATCAATCCAATCTGATGGGCCACCAATACTTCTTCACCCTAAGAACTGGTGAAAGTATTTGAAAAGTGCCTAATATTTCTGTGGTTTAATGGATTAAAAAAACTTTCAGTTTCCGTTTCTAATTAAAATTTTCTGCTTTTTAATGAAAACTATAGGAAAAGCTAATCCAACAAAGGCAACCAATTTAGTTGCTCATCTTGGAGAAAAACAGGAGGCAGCATGGCTCAGATGCCATATAGACAGATCTAGGTTTGAATTGTTGATCTGATCTTTCCTAGCTAAGTAGCCTTGGATAAATTATTTTCTTTCTCTAAACTGTAGTTTCATTTCTCTATAAAAGAGAGCTAATAATTTCTAACTTGCAGCATCTTTGTGAGAAATAAATGGGCATACCTCTAAATTTCCTAGCACAGTGACTGGAACCCAATACCTACTCACTAAGCAGTAGTTCCTTTTAGAAATAGGTAGCAGTAATAATGGCAACAGAATTAGTAGAATGCTTATTCCAGTACCAAGAACATAGCAGGTGCTTAATTCATATGTGTTCCCTTTGTAGACTTTCCTCATACCTGGGTGATGTTTGCTATATTTTACATTCTACTCTTCAGGGAGTTACTAAATAAACTCGTAAGTTAACTGAAAAATGCAATTTATTCCTTAATGAGCCTCTTTTCTTCCCAAATGCTAAAAATATATTTCAAAAGGTTCTCCATGATACAGACTAAAATACAATGACTAGGCATAGGGCTCAACCAAGAAAGACCATCTCACATCTCTGCAGTTCTCATATATGGGAACAGAAGTCAGACCATACTGCTCATACAGAGCCAGAAGAAGAGACCATTATCTTGTGAACCTACAGATCAGCTTTTTTTTATAAAGGACTCACTGGAATTACAAAGGATTCAAATTATTGACTATGGAATTAAAATAAATGGAGGGCAATGAAGTTTCAGGGACATTTGACAATTGCTTTTCTTCTTCTCCACGAACAGTTCTGTGGCTGTCCAGCATGGAGCAGCTATTATCCTGTTTCATTTTGTCCCTATGTAGGATCAACCTTCCCACAGAAGAGTCAGCTTATATTGAAACACCATGAGCAATTTCTCCACCATCAAAGTAAAAAAATACATATACATATATTGATACCAGTAAGCTTCAATTTACATTTCTAATATAAATTTAAAATGATTGAACATATTGCTTATGAAATGCTTTTTTCCAGGTCTGAGACTTGGGATATTACATTTTTGTTCAGAGTTACGTGCCATAGCCTATTCCTAAATGTGGCAGTTTATAGTATATAGCAAATGACGATGCATTCTTACATAATCTTTCCCCTCTGGTACTATGACCTAACTTTGGCATCATCATGTTTCAGGTGTAAATACCCATTGAACAAAAACAATTAAAAAGAAAAACTGCACTCCTAAGTGAGAGGCAAAAGTACAAGACTGATCTGTAAGGCATCAATCAGTCACAGTAGACAGTAAAAATCCTACTTATTGGCATCCAGGAGGAGAGGAGGAAAGGAGTTATTTCTAGTATGAGTTTGAATGAAAACCCACCTAACACCAGCTAAGCTTTCTCGTGTTATAACATGGAAAGATATCTACTTGAACATCCTCTCTGAAATAATATTAAAGAGAGCAGAGGAATGAAGAGACTTACAGATCTCCAAAAGCAACCTAACTACTGCATTTCCATTATTCTTAACCTCTCTAGTCTAAATCAGTCTTGAATGATTAAAGGTTAATGCATATTTATTTGGTGGTAAAGTCCAAATTCCTCAGCCTGGTAATCAAGGCCCTCCTTAATATGTCACCCATCTATTTCTGTAACATACTCAATTCAACAAATATTTATTAATTGCAAGTATGTGCAAGGCTTTGTGTTGGGCTTGGTGGAGAAGACAAAGATGAAAAAGATGATTCTTCCCTTCTGGAGTTTTCCTATGAACGTCTATCTGCTTAATGTCTGTGTCTGCTTAGATTATTCCCTCAGCTGAAAGATTTTCCTCTTCTTTTTGCTTATCCAAACCTAGGCTTATCTCCAGCCACACTTCTATCAGGTTTTCCAGAAACATTGCTGTCCACAAAGCACTGCAGCCTCCTCCTCTAAATAGCAGCTCTTTTCTGTTTCTTTAATGATGCACTTGAACATTTAATACCTTGAACTACTTTGTTTTTTATGTGTAATAAGCTTGTAATCCCAACTACATTACAAGCTCTTGAAGAATATAATGTGGTCTATATTTTTTAAAAAACCTTTCCCTCCATGCCCATAACAGTATGGTGTATATAAGAGATAATCAGTAAATTATAACTTGGTTGAACATATGGGTAAAACTGAAGATTGGGAGGCCATAAGTAGGGACAGCTCCTGTTTAGAAAGACCTGGTTCCTAGCACCGGAGATTCAGTCTATAGAGACCCACCTCTAAAGAGGCAGAAAATAGACAGCAGATAAGTGAGCACAGGCAGTGATAGACAAGCAGAACAAAACAAGAAGAGCAATCTAGAAAGAGACATTCAAAAACAGTCATGCATTGCTTAACGATGAAGATACCTTAAATGAATCCTTGGGCAATTTTGTCATTGTGCAAACATCATAGAATGTACTTACCAAACCTAGATGGTATAGTCTACTGTATACCTAGGCTATATGGTATAGTCCATCGCTCCTAGACTACAAACACATACAGCATGTTACTGTACTGAATACTGTAGGCAATGGCAACACAATGGTAAGTATTTGTGTAATTTGTTTAAACATATTTAAACACAGACAGAGTACAGAAAAAATATGGTACTGTACTCTTATAGGACCACCATCATATATGTGGGCCATCATTGACTTAAATGTCATTAAGTGGTGTATGACTGTATAAGAACACCTTAGTTATGAAAAGATAGGAAGTCAGTAACAGAAACTGGAGGAGGACTGGGTGGGTACTGACTCTTTGGAAAAAATTTGAAACACAGTTATCAGAACTTGAAGAGCAGGAAAGGGCCAGTTGGTCAAAGTTTGGTCTCAATTCAAATCCTGACCTTAAACAGAGAGAATTTAAAGCACATTCATAACTAGTCTGAGGCTCATTAAATCCAATTACCTTAAGGTTAGGCTGAATTCCACAGCCTGCAGGTAGAAAGTCAAGTGGCTCTTACTGCCAGGAGAGAAGAATCTGGGCAAGGTCCACAATCTCAAAAGCTACAGTCAGTCCAAATATGTCAGACAGAACTCTATCAGTCAGGGTTTAATCTAACGTGCTGGTTTATGTGAAGCAGACATACATACCGCTGAGGAAGTGAGGACTGATTCTGTAGTCCCATTAGGAACATATGCTAGCTATTCTTGTCTTGGGTCTAATTTTCATGGTAGATAGTATTAATCTTTCATTGCTCAGTTGCTGTAGCAATTTGGAGAAGTACAGTCATTACTCAGTATCTGAGAGAGATTAGTTCCAGGACCCCCTACAGATACCAAAATCCTCAGATGCCCAAGTCCTTTATAT
This sequence comes from Rhinopithecus bieti, assembly GCF_001698545.2. Taxonomy (NCBI): domain Eukaryota; kingdom Metazoa; phylum Chordata; class Mammalia; order Primates; family Cercopithecidae; genus Rhinopithecus; species Rhinopithecus bieti. The sequence goes on along the minus strand of NW_016807378.1, from coordinate 67,577 downwards.
AAAATGGTGTAGTCCTTGCACATATCCTCCCACATACCTGAAATAATCTCTAGATTACTTATATTACCTTATACAATGTAAATACTATGTAAATAGTTGTTACATGGCATTGTTTAGGAAATAATCACGTGGAAAAAAGTCTGTACATGTTCAGTACAGACACAACCAGCCATTTTTTTGTGTGAATTTTTTTTATCTACCGTTGATTGAATCTACAGATGCAGAACTTGCAGATACAGACGGCAGACTATATTTCTATGTGATTCAGTAATGACATAGACTGTCATTTCTTCCCCAGGGTAAAAAATATTCAGTCAGAAAAGTAGATCTTTTTGAGATAATTATTCATACTGCCATTGACACTTCTTTAGAAAAGGCAGCCCAACGAGAAACCAGCTATCCAGTAGGGCTAGATTCCTCACTAAAGAGAGGCTGGGTCTTTGATTGGGCTTTCTATCCTCAGCAACAATAAGCAGCAGGTTGAGTTCCTTTTATGGAGTATTAGGAGATGGAGTTATACAAGAATCTTGACATTTCACTATCTTGCCCCATCAGGACTATACATCACTTGGAGGATTCAATGGAAATTGTTTTCTACCAACATTAAAAGTTATTTGGGAGCTTTTAAGACACAGCAAATATATTTCTTTAAGAGAAGTTTATTTGCTTGTTTAAGAGAGCTGCACTTTATATATAGTGCTGATATAAACTGGTGCACAGGATCCTCTAAAACTGTTTATATCCACAGTAAAATACATTTTTGTGATACTCATACAACAGAGTTAGTCCAGAGCCCAGAGCTTTGTGGACTCTGCTTATATCCTAGCCTCTGTGGCTGTTACTCCTTTTCACCAGGTCTTAAGCCTTCCTCACCACCCATCCTGGCCTCAGTCAACAGTCTGCCAGTTCCATAGAGATGCAATTGCCTATTCATTTCTCTGAAATGCCTGGACACGTTTTGGGTAGCTATGGAAAGCCAGACCCATATGCCTACAGTATAGTTCTAGTTAATGTTCCCTCTGATTTACCAGAGTCTTATCTTTTTACATGTATAATTTCTCATCTCTTATTCCTGGTATCTAGCAGTTGGATACCTTCTTGGGCAAAGGTATATCATCTCTGATATAATTACACAATAATTGTATTTATTTTTATTACTGCATCATCCCTAATTGATACTTATTATATTCTAGTTGCCTTGAAGGTAAATGGTTTCAATTATATAGCAGTAAAATAATAAAGTTTTAAAAACTGTCAACTAGATTCCATCTAGACCAACTTCCTCATTGACAGATGAGAAAATTTAGCGGAAGAAAATGACTTGCCAAGGATGGAACAACCAGAATTTAAGTCTTCTAGCCCTTAAGCAAATATCTGAAGGCGTGTCAAATGAAGAAATGATAAGTTTTATTGCTAGGGTCTAGAAATCAGACTGGAACCAATGGGTAGAAGTTACAAGAAAGTGAGGCAAACTTTAGTTATAAATTGTTAACAAACAGCAATTGAATGAGGATGAGCCTCTCAAGAAGTGGTCAGTATTCTGTCTTCAGACTCTCAGAGACATTTGAACAGACGTAAAACGACTACTTGTCAGGGATATGAGAAGTGATTTCTTGGCCTGAATTACAGATTTGATGACCTCTCTCCTTTATTTCAAATTTGAGAATCCAAGAGTTGCAATGTGAGGCACTGTATTCTGGTAGGCTTGAACTAATGATCTTTATGCAGTTATAGCATTTAAACCCCACCCCACATTAGGCTACAGTTTGCCTCTGCTGCCTTGAATGAGTCATGTATCACAGAGTCAATCTTTTCTACCAGGAATAAGGATCTAGGGAGGGTAGGGGAATGAGGAAAACTTCAACACTTTCCAAGTATGTGGATCAAAGAATGAGCAGGATTTTTAAGTAAGGGCATTCATATTAAGCAGTGTGTTTTAAAGAAAAGAAGAATTATTGCAATCTCTGCTATTTGTCTTAAACAAAGAGCTTAAGCTGACAATAATAAAACTATCCTGAGATATAAAACTTAGAAGCAAATGGAGGTACACACACACACACACACACACTCACACACAAATAAAGCTTCAGAAGGGTAATGTCATCTTGGCTGTGTTCCAGTTCACAAATTCAGTATAAATCTATATAATGCTTCTGAAGAAATGTGAGTGCAATAGTCCCAAAAGAGGGTATTCTTGGTACACATATCTATTTCCATTTGAATCAATGCAAAGTTTTAATACATGGAGGACAGCACATCCTTCCAGTTCTGATGCAAGGTCCAACAGTCTGGCCAAAGATAATCCCTTTCAGAGTTCATCCATAAATGCTAGGCTTATCTTTCACTATGCCCCAAATCAAAATGAAGTACAACCTCTCAATAAGGCTGGGACAGAGTAATTGATGTGAAAATTGTTTTAAAGGTGTTAGAAGAATGTTTTCTTAAACAAACCATATAGCAAAACAGAAACAAAAGGAAAGTATCCCTTTAGAAACCCCAGGTATAAGAGAAAAAAGAAACAGGATGGAAAAGAATATATTTAAAAAGTTGAGTCTCAACTATTGTTGTTGGAGAAAAGGAGAGCCGAGAGAAAGAGGAGGGAGCCCATCTGTGAAGGTAATTGGGAAATACTACTGGAGAGATCTTCTCATTAACAAAAAGAAAAGCTCAAGGAACATGAAAACTCAATTCAGCAAGTGGCACAAATACAACCTCTAAGCCATTACTCTCCTCTTTTCCTTCTCTAAAAAAATCCCTAAATGGAACCTATGACAGATAGATCATCTTTCTGATAAGAAATTCACTCAGTGTTTTATGAAGATTCTAATAATAATCGCAGACTTGGAAAGGACCTTAGATGAAGTCAAATCCAACATACCTCTTTTAAAAGATAAAGAAACATAAGCCCAGAGGTTCTTGTTTTTAGTTGTTTGGCAAAGGAACTTCAACTCAAATCTCCCATTAAACAGGATAGAACTCTTTCTAGTCTATAGGCAACCTTGAAATTAGGAGAGCTGGAACAAGAATTGCACTCTTGCCTAAGCAGAATAAGAAAAGGGGCAATACCATACGAAAAGTCCATAAAAAGTTCAACAGCTGTTCACTATTCTTAATTATATGGTGACAGACTCAACTAATCAAGCCCTCTCTTCCTTACATGTCCTACATACGAGCTAACAAATTATGTATACTCAATACATGTTAAGACTTCAACTGCTTCAAAGTATAACACAACCTTAAACATGTTTCCTAAGTCCCCAGCACCAGTGAATTTGTAGTTTTATAAATATCATGGTGAACAAGAAATGCTGTCTTGTCACATTCAAGCCAAATAACAGCTGGACTTTAAAAATAAAATTTTGAAGGCATTTGCCTTTTATATTTTTAATTTCTGTTTTCCTTGCCTATGGTTTTGTCATATGATTTTGATGAGTGGTTAATACACATCCACAGCTGCCTCTTTTGGTGACCTTTTCCTCACTGCCTCCAGGCTCAGGGCTATGAAGCATGTCTACAAGTTGCTTACTAAGTGATATTGTCATTTTCATGGCTGACAGACATTTTTCTGGGAAGCCTGGTGGAAGCAGGGCCTCATCTTCTGGGTTGGTTTACTTTCATCACTTCAGAAGCCCCACAGGAGGATGGGGTAGATGTGGAGGGAGGGCATAGCCCCTTAAAATTGCTGTTCCAAAGCCAGAGGAAACCTGTCTGGACAGAGGGATAAGACATCTTGGCCAGAGGCACAGAAGTTACCTATCAACTCAGCCCCGCTAAGGAGCTCTCACTCTGAATCCTCTATGGAGCACAAAGAAGTCCTGATCTTCTTAGCGCTTTTCTCCATGATAATTATGTGTGTACATATTTCCCTTTTAATCTTCTGTCTTTCCTCACTAGACCATATGTTTAAAGAGGTCAAGGACATCTCTGCTTTGCTTCCCATCGTTTGTTCTAAGTCTAGTTTAGGGGCTGGCACATGGTAGGCACTCAAGAAATGTTGGCTGGTTGTTTTTTTAGACCAAAGACTAAGTGAAGGAGCAAATAATTTTTTAAGTTATTCTGATACTTTAGTTTCTTCTTAATCTTACTGTTAAGGGAAATATGAAGGAACAAAGTAGAGAAAGTATCATGTGTACCTGTTATCTACTCTGACTTTAATATGAAGTGTAACTCCAGCAGACTTTGCAATCAGCTCAGCCTTGAACAGATGCCAGGATACATCCTTAAGTCAGCAGAAGGCTGCTATCCATGCTAGCAGTCCTCACAGAAGCACTGCCCTTCCGTCGGTATTAGAACAGGTAATTTGACTCCATTCATGAACCCCCAAAAGCACATGAGGTCTCAATGGCAACTTCTGGGCAAGCTTTTGAAGGGAGGTTTTCACATGCTCCTTAAGCTCCTGGGCCACTACAGCCCTTCTACTATGACACTTATCAGGCACTGCTGCTGTGTGTGACAGAGTAACATGAGAGCTGGCATATGGCATGACTTGCTATATTTAGGGCAGAGGAAATGGGCTGTACTGAGGAAGGTCACAAGGAGTTTGTTCAGAAAAACGAAGGGACCATGTGTTTCTACATACACAGTAGGGGGCAGTATGGCAGGCTGCTTGGGAGAATCTCAACTCTAACCTTAATATGTGGTTCATAGCGAGTAATTTAATTATTCTCAGCCTCAGTTTTCTCACCTGTAAAAGGGAAAAAGTAATGCCTTCTTCACAATGTGTATAAGGATTAAATGAGAAAATGTGGGTAAAAGCTTAACATATTCTCTAGTATATAAACACTTGATAAAATGTTTTCTAAAACAAAACAACCAGGGAAACTGGTTTGAATCTAGACAATCTAGGAGTTGAATAGAATATCCAAAATATTTATATACAGTATGTTTCTCTAGAGTTAAATTTTAACTTTTCCTTTTATATAGTTAATAACTCAGATCATGATTTTTAACTTACCAAGCACATGATATCACTAACTAGATAATGACATTACTGAGAGATAACTGACGACATTTACACCAAATATGCAGTTAAGGAAGCAAATGAAAAAAGGTGAATGACAAATTAAGAAAAGTCTTTGACAGCACAGGTAAGGTGATAGAGCTCTGTAACTACCAGTCTGCTGTCAAATAAACAGACTGAATACTCCAAAGTAATGAAAAATATTTATTTCATTACATATGGTCAACAATTTAGGTACTCTACAGTACCGTCTCCCAATAAAATTGAGATGGGCCAGACCTGAAGTGCTTCCACACAGGCTTTTAGGTCAGCCACAATTTCTGTGTTGCAGTCAGATGGTTAACTGTGCAAGTAACATCATTTGGACTTCCTGGCTCCCTAGGTAGAGGAACCTCAACACTTATCAGTGGAAAACCTGCACTTTTAAGTGCCTATGAAAATAACAGACTGTTGATGGACATTCTTCAAGGAAGACAGCAAGCATATTTTGAGTCCTCTTTATGCCTCCCTTCCTACCTATCTTCCCTCTTCCTTGTTCCTTTCCTTCCTTTCTCTTCTCTTCCCCTCCCTCCCTCCCTCTTTACTCCCATATACACATACACATCCCAATCAGAATTTATTTTAACACCTTGTCTCCCAAACTATCATCAAACATTAGTCTTTCCTACTAGTATGAAAAATTATCATTCTGAAAACTTTCTGAAGGGCTTCCTAATGTCTAATACTACTCATCTCTGAGTCCTCATTCCAGGGATTTCTGGGCTGCCTGGGATGGCCCCAGGCTCTCACTAGAAGCCACGCCCAGTTTAGATGCTGCTATGAAGTGTCTTCATGTGTTTTCAAGGGATTAGGGTCCTGGAAGAAACCCTGCCAGTTAAAGGGATACTAGTGAGATTCTTCCCCTTAAGCTAAAGAAGGACTTTAGCTGGGACCTGAGATGGGTGAAGTATCATGTTACTCTGAAGAGAACAAATTAATCTTCCCTGACTGGTGGGACAGATTCTGCCAAAGGAACAGCTAACGGGAAAACCAGTCTCTACTCTGTGATGACACAGTAAATAACCAGGCAACATTACTACTGAAGTGCTGACCTAACCCATAAATTGTACCCAGACTCTGGGGAGCAATTTCTGCTGATGTGCTGCTGTGCATTTAAAACAAACAAACAAAAAGGGAAGAGAAGTGAACAGGCATTGATATTGGTGTGGGTAAATATTCTGAGAGGAAGGCTGGTCTTTCTACCCAGACTTCTGAAAGACGTTAGTAATGGTTACTGCATAGGCACAGACTGGGCCTTCCCCAAGCAATTATTAAGTTTATGCTAAAACTGCTGCAAACTATCATTTAATCTCCAAAATGGTTTGATTGTACCTGGGAATCACTTGATTTGGATATGCTGAATACTCTGATTTGATCATTCCACAATGTATACATGTATCAAAATCACTTTATATCCCATAAATGTATACAATTATTACTTGTCAATGAAAGACAAAATAATGCTTAAAAGTCCTCCTTTGTATGTTTTCCCTTTTTAAATGCAAATGCAGTGAGATGGATGAAACACAGAATTCTGCTGTTCATTGAAATGTAGAGGATCCTTTCACTTTAGAACTTTGATGGTAACTTGAAGTACTTGGATTGCTAAGTATTCAGTAATGTAAGATCTAGCTGCTTCTTAAAGTCTTCTACTATAATGCACAACATAACAAACATACGTAGTTAAAAGAGTAACATTTCCTTTGCTTTGCCTAAGAAATCTAGCTGATGACTCCTATGAAAAACTATAAAGATCCTATATCTAGCTCAGACACACCTTTGGAAACACATGGAGCAGCAGAAAAGAGCTAGAGAAAAGTCACTCACCCTCTGCATCTTCTGGCCGAGTAAGGTCGATGACACCTGGGCCCAGTTTTCCATCTTCATTTGACTTTCCCGTTAACTGGGGTCCCAGATTCTCAAAGCGCGTTCTTTCCTAGAGGAACAAATAATCAGAGGTTTATTCTAGTTTCCAAAACAGCCACCATTTCCTTCCAGTTTCTATCTTACTTAATGGGCAAAAGGTGGATTCAAAAATATCATTTCTGACCAACATGGACTCTGAAAATCTTTCAGGAAGATTCCGTTGAAAGCTGTTTGTGACACGGACAGCCCTTACAGCATCTAGACCACAGTACCTGTAGGGAAAGGAAACCTGTGACAGGGAACCTGCCAGAGCTTCGGTGCATATCTTCGCTCTGTTGGATTTGCTCCAGTAATCTAAAAAGAACGCAATAGAGAGGGTTGAGCCAACAATGCAAAAACCTGAAAGAGTGGTTCCTATTAAAATAAACGGCTAAATTTAATGGGAGAGGAATTTTCTCATTTAGAGATCATAGTTTACATTGGCATTCCTGGGGAAATACAAATTAGAATTTTATGCACAAGGATTTCAAAAACAAATATTTCAAAGCAGGCCAACCAGATGACGATTGATACTACTATTTTGTCTCAGAATTTCAACAGTGATTTGCTGAGAACTGAAAAGGAGGATATCACTCCTAGCCAGCCATGGAGCCAGCAAAGTTAAATACCCCTGCTGCTTTAGGAGGGAAACCCAGAGCTGTTTTACTTGTTCACCAGTTCTTCTAGGAGTAGGAGTCTGAAGCATCACAGTGAACACTCCCTCTGCAGCTCTCCGGATCAGTAGCAGAGGAGCTCATTGACCATCATTAATATGGTGTTCTTGTCTGCAGAAACACAGCGCATGTCCCCCTCTCATCTCCTTACTACTCTCCTGACTCAAACTTGGCTTTGTGTTGTGCTTATGAATGAATGAAACCTTGTTGTTCATTACTATGAAACAATATTAAATGTCATGTCAGCTTGAATTTACAGACATGAAATAGCAGCTTCCAGCTCCGGGAATGGTTTCTGCATGTTATACTTAATGCATTATGCAGCAGTAGAGTGCTGATTGCTGTTCAGTCTATTGTTCAATGACCTAGTTCTGTACTGAGCATGTTCGGCATTAGATGGAAATACTCTGAGTGTTCTCTTCTGTAAGATGTTTAGAAACTTAGAAATATTCTTAAAGAGCAAACATACAATTACTTGATAGAGGCTGTGCCTCATTTGTACAGCCTGACTACATTTGTGCTTTCTAATATGATTATTTTTGAATATCATTATATTTCTATAATTAATTCCCATCAGTCAAATTGTGCAGGAAGTCTTCCAGTTCCCCTTCATCATGGAATATGTTGAAATCTGTGTTGGAAGAAAACACAGCATAAACCTTGCTTTAATCTACACCATTTCTATGAAAGATTTGCAACAAAAATTACAATCACGAATTTCCCTAACTGGGTAATAAACTCACTAGTTTAAATAGCAGTATGTGGGGAAACCTCTGAAATACGACACTTATAAAAAACAGAATGAAAATAAAAACCAAATTAAGTGCAGTTCCCTAATATCTTCTTATGTAAAAACACTGGTGCACAAGAACAAATTAACCCAGATGCAGGACACAACAAAAAGCAACTATGAGCCTTATGGGAGCTTCACATACAGTCAGGGAAAGGACAGCTGCTTTTAATCAGCCAATTTCTATTTTTGAGTAGCACTTTGGTTGTCATGATGTAAAGAAAAAGAATTAAAGTGGAGATGAGTAGTACCAGGGAAAGCAAAATATTCAACCTTTGTTTTATCACATTGTTTCGCATTTCAAATATTTGCATGTGAATGCTTTCCCTATGTTAAATGCAAAAGGAGTTTTGATGTGACACCTGCAATCTTCTTGGAAGAACAACCTTTAACTGTATTTTCATAGGGGGAAAAACAACTTTCTCTGAAAATCAACAGACCGTGCTATCTATCAATATGCATATTTCAAGTATCTTTCTAGTCACTCATTCTCTTTGATTTTACTGGAAAATATTCTCAGTAAAAAAATAAAATAAAATAAAGTTCCTGAAAGAATATCAATATTTTGACAAGGAAGGAGAAGAGAGAAAATTACATGCCATGGTTTGTAAAATCCTAAGACAACAAAGCTTACATGATGATAATATCTTTTCTTTTATAAAAAATGAAGTGCACTCACAATTCAGTAGTATCAGCTTGTTTTTAATCATAACAAAAAACATTCAGAACATTCAACAACACATTCACAGTGTCTTTGAAGTCATACATTTTTCTGACTTCATTGAAAAAAAAATCTGCAGAGATACTTTCCCTTTAAAATATAAATATTTTGACAGAGTAGAAGTCAAGGAAGAATATCCCATGAAACACTTGTTAAATAGGAAGAAAATAAATCAATGATAGAAATTGTTTTGGGCAGTGGGTTGCATTTTAGATTTGGTAATATTAAGCACTTGTGTTTGAGATTAAAGAAGGACGCCGCAAAGCCATGCCCTTTCATATAAATTTCCACCTAGTCTCCCAGAAGATTTCCTTCTTTTCTTCAAAGAATAGCTCAGAATATTTATTTGCCAGCCACATAACCATAAGATAAGAGGGCCTGATGTCTACAAGTTACGTCTGGGCAGCTGAGCTAAGCAAAGATTTTACCAGTGAGGTTGAACATGAGCCTAGTAAATACAGGATGTGGATGTGGGCACAGAGAGAAGTATAAAGATACTTTGGTTCCAATAAAGCTTAAACTTCTGCCATTAAGTACCCATGAGCATGCCCCTATATGGAACAAATATAGACTGTGGGTGGCAAGTTCTTAAGTCCAAATTTCCACACACTTGAACTAGCTCTCACCATGTACATAGCTCCCAAGTAAGATATGTTGGAGATATAAGCAAAATACCTCAATGCTAATTTAATCCCACCCCTTCCAGGAAAATTGCTCCATCTTCATGTTGACAGTGGATTTTACATGCAGCAATGTGATCAGACACTTACTTATGCATTGTCAGTCACAAACATGCAGGCAACATAAAAGTTATTGAAAAAAAATTAAAGTCAGCTCTGCTGTGTTGTAGGACTGTTGGCTCTCTAAGTGCTTTGAAATTATGATGTATGAGGTAGATGTTGCATATTAAATAAAGATATTTAAATGATAAAGCCTCCTTTAGTGGGAGCTGATGAATGTTAAATGTTACAAGCCACAAGCCGGTAGCATCCATCATCTTCACATATTATCAGAGTCAATGACGGGGCAGCCTCACTGATGACAGATAGACTGCTGCATTATTATCCCTTATTTCCAGAGTCACTGAACAAACCATTCAACTCTTCGGGCATTATTTTTAACTTTGCATTAAATTAGCAACTTTTCCCTCCCTACCATGGCAAGATTGATCAATTTTGTCTTTGTATGGGTGGAGAGAGAGAATGAATTTGGGGTAACTAAAAGAACAGAGGTTTGTTTTCATGTAGGAAAAAAATCAACTTCCTCTTACTGGCATCAAATGTAAAATTGTGATCTGGGGAAAGAACAGCAATGAAACAGCAAGCACACAATAATGGCTTTTCTTTGCACTTAGATAAAAGCTGAATTTTTGATGTGCACAGTATATTTTAATAAAATTTTATATACTATGTTTTATACACTTATTGGCTATTCCATAATAATGTGTGTGCTAACAGTAAAATTGCTCTTAAATTTATGTGTGTTATTTATACGTTCCCACGTAACAATGCTTTTTGTTGTAAAAAATATTCTGTTTATTAATGTAACTTTACAACCACTGCATCCAAGATCCGTGGTAAATTAATGACATTTTTATTATTTTATAGTGTCATTAAATTTTTACTGATCACTCCATCAAACAGAGGCAGTAAAGGCCATAATGTAAACTGGGACACTTAGATCAGGCAGCAGGAAGACATTCCATATAGTCTGAAGAAAACTGCTAGCAATAAATGATATTTATACCATCTTTAAGCATGTGAGAATACTTGGATAAGTTTGGCAAAACTGTTTCAGTAGTAGAGTGGATTGTGTACTTAAATAACAGTTTGCTTGCCAGAGAGACAAGTCTTTTTCAAACCATATGTGAAGTGACTGATTGCAGCCATCTCCTGAAAAACAACATGTAAAATGTAATGATGTGCTGTGTCCCTCCCTTCTGCATTACCAAGACTGACCAGCATGTACCAGGCCTCAAATTATTTCAACATGGTCCTCTTTGCCACAAGCTGAAGTGGAAAATGGCACACACTGAGAGAGGTTTTTTGTTTGCTGCTTTACAAACAAATATATTTCATTTAAATACACATGTCTGGTCAATGATGTGGTGATGTGGTATATTTCATTCCAATGGTCTGAATGAGAGGTACTTTACCAACCTTTATTCACAAGCTCATTTCTAAGGGGTGTCTGAATATGGGGGATCATTCACGGCAGCCATGGAACATACAACTAATGGGCCATTACCTATAGCATAGTTAAAACAGGTAAAAAATGATTATCTCATGTTATTTTTATGTGTAAAATGCATTATAATTATGATACTCTCTACATTGATTCTCTTAAATAAACCTAAATGTGTGTTATGAACTCATTGCCAAATATTCTATTTATGTATATATAGAACAGTAAATAAATTCTATGCTCATATAATTATGGATTTAGAAACACCTAATTTCTACGTGGGCATTCTGGTATGATTCTTTCTTAGGTAAATAAGGATTTTGTTGTTGCATCTTAAAATATATATTTAAATATTAAAGACTTAAAAGTCTTTCAAATGTGTAATGATAAGGAATTTTGCAGGGAAGGTTAATACTACAGCCCCACTAATCATGTTTTGTGTGTATTCCTAAAGCAGAACTTTCTAAGAAAAATAACAAACAAATGTATTATGAATATAAGTTCTCTAAGGCCATGACAATATTCTGAGATAATATCTTATCCTCAGAGTTTCAGCTATGTCTAGGTTATTGAGTGTAAGCTAAATAAGTCTTGTCATTTTCATCCTAGCTCTTAGCTTCAATTTTTATGAACGTTTGATTTCCATTTTGTATTTTGATGTATTTCCAAAACTCTTTCCTAAACTGAAAGTAAAGATTCCCCTGCAAAAGCAGCTTTCTCTTTACCCAGCTTCCGCTCCTTTCCTGTATTCACATCAGTGCAGAGGAGTCAGTGTGATTTGTCTCACTGTTTTTCTTGCCCTTCTCTGTCCAGGCGATCATCCAGGACTGCTGATTTTTCTTCCACATAGCCTATTGTCCTTGTCCCTCTCTCAATGTCATCCTGCCATCACTAACTACCCCAGCACATGTCTTCATGCCCACACACCTAGCTCACTGCTGCAGCCTCCTTTCTGATCTGCCTGATCCTTGGCACTGTCCTCCCCAGTCCTTCAACTCACACTCTTCACAGAGTTCTACTTCATGTCTCTGATTCAAAACCTTCCATGGCTTCCCATGTCTATTGCATTTCCTCCAAGCTCCTCTACATGGTTTTCAAGGTCTTTCATACACTGCTCCCCACACACCTTTTTAAACTCAACTTCCTACAGTTCTCCTGTCACATATCCTCTGGTTGGGGTGGGCAGTGACTTGCCTTCCAATAATAATACCACGATCATCCTTCCTTCTTGCTTCTTCTTTGCCAAATCCTATTCATATGGAAAAACCCAAGTTTTCCATGAACTCTGTAAACTCTCTGATCTACCTACTCTCTGATATACGAAAAGTCTTAGTTTTGCCTACATAATTAGCCCCTAGTTACGTACTATGTTAAAGAATTGGACTTTTGGTTCATGCATACCACCAAGTCTCCGTCGATAACATCAAAAGATTTTTCAAGCCAGAGATTGTATCTTAGACCTTTTCTATATATCTTACAGAGCATTTAGTATTAGTGTCCATAAATACTTGCACGTTTATATAAGGCCACATAACTAATCTAGCCAAATAAATAAAAAACATGCTGCACAAGTATCTAAAAGGGCAATAATAATCAAAGCAAGGAAATTTAGAAAACACCTTAAATATTTTATAAAAGAGGTAAATAAGCAATCTTAGAAGAGCACAATTGAAAAATGCAATTTGATCATATAATTTAATGCGAAAAAGAGATTTTGAGTGTAACTTGGAATTTTTGCAGATTAATACAATCGATCTTTGCGAAGTCTTTGCAAAACTCTGGCAAAAGAAGACACTACATATCATAAATGCTTGGCTTAAAAAGCAGTACACATTTCAAAATAAAAGGTTCTGTCTTGTTTTGAAAGCAAGGCAATGCTAAGTATAATGCTAAGAGATATTCTGTCTCTTACTCTGAACGACTTTCTTTAATTCCTTGTTCTATACATATCTTGCTATGCTGTGATTCTCCAGAAACATCACTTCACCACACGTGTGGTTTCCTTTTTGACTCAACAAACACTATCATTTTGTTATACTTCATTTTATATCCTTTATTATGCATTTAGTAATTTAATGAATGGTCAAAAATGTAGGCTTTACACTGGAAAGCAACCACATGTTCAAAAGGTGATTATATTTTGAGGGAATTATTTTAGAGGCATTGGACTTACTTTCCTAGTGACATTGGGATGTTTCTAGAGTAAGTAATCATGATAATATAGACTTTGGCTGGATGAAATGAGGTTCATTATTGAACCTCGTTTTTAAATAATATTTTTTCAGCTAAAACTATTAATTTGTCTAGCTTCTCATACATTTTTAACACCAAAATTTTGCTAGCACTTAAGAATTAGTTAAGGACTAACTGCTGTTTTCCAATTGTGTTTGCCATCACAGCATAAATAGATCTATTGGTGTAGAAGCGGGAAGAATGGCACACACTGATCATCTACAATGTGCAAAGCCCTTTCCATTGAGTACTTCCTTCAATCTCATACCAATACTACAAAGAAAATACTATTGTTATCAACCAGAAGAAGGTGAGGTTCAAAACTAATTTTTATATGGGTTAAGTCATTTAATCAAAATTTAGATAGGTATTTGTACTGAGGTGAATTTTGAATAATAACTCGACAATTACCATGCGTTCTCTCTGAGCCTGTTCCAATATTTGTGAAATGGAATAGACAATGCTCATGCTGCAAGGGCTTAATGATTAAATGAGAGATTATACATGTGAGTGCTTTGCAAAAATACAGCAACTCATAAAATATCCATTTCTGTTAAAGATATTATTTAGTGTTTGCTAAGTATCTCAAAACTAAACAACAGTGAAGACAGTGTCTTTATCCAAAGGTCAATATCCTTTCTCCTATATCAACAATAGAACAATACATAACCAAAGATGCTTTGCTTTTCCTTCCTTCCTTCCTTCCTTCCTTCCTTCCTTCCTTCCTTCCTTCCTTCCTTCATTCTTTCCTTCCTTTCTTCCTTCTTTCTATCTACAGAGTCTCACTCTATTGCCCAGGCTGGAGTGCAGTGGCATGATTTTGCCTCACTGCAACCTCTGCCTCCCAGGTTCAAGCGATTCTCCTACCTCAGCCTCCCAAGTAGCTGGGGTTACAGGTGCACACCACTACACCTGGCTAATTTTTTTGTATTTTTAGCAGAGTCGGGGTTTCACCAAGTTGGCCAGGCTGGTCTTGAACTCCTGACCTCAGGTTATCTGCCTGCCTCAGCCTCCCAAAGTGCTGGGATTACAGGCGTGAGCCACTGCGCCCAGCCAATGCTTTCCATTTTATCTTGGCTGCTAAGTAACTCAGAAGTAAATTTAAATCTCAACTTTAGTAACTATGTAGGACCTGGATAATTATTCACTACTTTTAAGCACTCAAGTCTTCCTTCACTTGTATGGTAAGAACCAAACTTCTCTGCAAAGCATGTATGTCTTTTTATGATCTGGCTCCTGCTCCCTCATCAGCTTCACGTCTTATTCACTCTAGTTTATACTCTCTGTTACAATAAAATGGAATTCCTTGGAGCTCCCTGAACTAGCTATGATATTCCATGACCCTATATATTTCTGAATACCACTTTTTCTTTCTAATTATGATGTCTTCCCTTCCAGATGACATCATAATTAGTCCTTTCTAAGCCTAATTAAAACATCTGCTCTGGACAAAATCCTTTGTTGACTTACTTCCACCAGCCCTGGGAAGAATCTATCATCCCCTTTCCTCTAACACCCCGTCTTTTGTTTCGTCACCACATTTATAGAAAAATATATTGCAATTATTGGTTTCTATGTCTGTTTACAGGTCTCCTCAACTTGCTCCTCAAGGTACAGCATCCATGTCTTATTATCTCTATAACATAAGTACCTCCCACAATGTTGAACATACTAGGCTCTCTGGTTATTAAATCTTGGTAACGTTGGTAAAATTGCTTCCCTTTCTTCTTTCATTTTAATTTTACTTTTAAATAAAGTACAATTATTTTCAGATCCTATTTAGAGCAGTGAAATATAAATAACTAAAGACAGATAAATACAAAGGAAGGTGTGTAAGTCAGTTAAACAACAGAGTGATCTCCTGGTCAGAGTTGGCCCAGAGCTGTGATACAGAAAACCTGCCTTATTATTATTACTAGAAATGGCTCTCCAAGAAGAATTTTCCATAAAATCTGAACTATCTCCACAAAAAATATCCTTACACATCTCTTACATTGCTTAGCAATTCACCATTAGCAACTCATTCTTTGAATTAATTAAAAAGGCCAATCTCTTATGAAAGGGCAATAGAATAAACTGTTACAACAGAATTATATTAATTTCAGTTTAATTCCTCCTGAGAAACAAGAGCATTCCTAGGGAAGATAATCCTGGTAAAGCCAAGCAAACAAAGGCATTGGTCAAGGGAGAACCTTAGGCACTATAATCCCAATGAGATAACGTCACAAGATTTAGAAATATCCAAGCTGAGTAAAGATGGTTGTTAGGGGCTGAATTGTGTTTCCCCATAATTCATAGGTACCCCTAGTACCTCAGAATGTGACTGTATTTGGAGATGGGGCTTTTAAAGCAGTGGTTAAGTTAAAATGAGGTTCTTAGGGTGGGTCCTAATCCAACTCGGCTGGTGTACTTGTATGAAGGGTACATCTGGACACAAAAAAGGACACCAGAAGTGTGTGCACACAGAGGAAAGAGCATGTGAGGACACATCAAGACAGCCTCTAGCTACAAGCCAAAGAGAGAGGCCTCAGAAGAAATGAATCTGCTAACACCTTGATCTTGGACTTCCAGCCTCCAGTACTGTGAGAAAATGAATTTCTGTGGTTTAAGTCTGCAGTCTCTGGTAGTCTATTATGGCAACCCTAGCCAACTAATACAATGGCAGCTTCTACCTCTTATGCCATGAAAGGTGCTAGTTGTTTTCCAAAATTATCAAATAACAAAGTAGCATATTTTAGAGATAAGGTCCTATTAGCCTCAGAAACAAGTATCTAGAAACTTCTGTCTTTAGGATCTAGTAGCAGTTCTATCTGTTGACAGCCTTGCCCATCCATCTACATATTTATCTATGATTCTTCAAAAGAATAAGTATCCTTTAAAGGAAAGGAAGCACTTGACAAAAGTTTTCAAAAACAGGAAGATTTATACTTGAGACAAGAAACAGAATCAATAAAGACTGCTATAAGCTGTTGAGATAAACTCTAAGAATGCTGATATATGCTACTGGACCATAAGCATTTCGAGGGAGGGAAAGTGTCTCACGACCTGCTCTATGCCCAGCAAGAACTGTGCGCTGCAAGCAGAGAAGCATGCAGCACATGCATGCTGAAATGAACTAATGTCTGAAGAGCTTCTTATGGAGACGTTTTATGGACCTTTCAAAAACATTCGCCAATGATGTATGACAAGTTTCCCTCAGGATTTGAAGACTACACCAAACTAAGCGAGTTCTGTCTCCACACCCCTGGCAAGGACAGCATCCTAGACATCTCCTATAACACACATTTAGACTCCTGTCACTGACCATCAGATGATAAATGATACAGTAGCATTAACTCTGAAAATATGAGACCCTTGCAGGCTTGGAAGCCACTGAATTAAATTAGTTTCATCAGGATTATAGTGCTAACTGAACCCCTTTAACCAAATGCTTTCTGTCTCATTCATATGGTTTTAATATGGTTTTAACCAATTGCAAGGTTATTTATAAGTTTGCAACTCCCAAGTAGAGTTATAAAGCGTTCAGATTTAAGTAAATCCAGTTGTGTGGCAGCCTAACTCCTACTTATATGTGGTTTCAACTTTTTATTCGTGTACAGAGGCATGATGCAGATTTGTTCCTGAATATTCTCTGATTAACCATTTGTTTCAGTAAAAGTTCACAAAAGTCCCACTGTAAAATTACACAAACTCTTATTAAAACTGAACACATGGTGTAAAAAGTGGAGAATTCTATCTCCACCTAAACCACCACCAAGATACTGTTATTCTAAAATGTACCATATGAACAAAGAGTGTCACAATAAAATGAATGACCAGCTAAGCAAATGTCTTTGTCCAAAAAGGTATCTTGGGAATTCTATTAGTTCAAAATCTACGTACTTGATTTGAGGTGCCTGTTTAATTTATAATGTGTACTTTTTAGTATTATTTAGTATTATATTGTGGAAACACAGGTGCAGTTTATTCCAGTTGAAAACATCAAAGCTATACGAACCAAGAATAAATATTTTCTTCAGAAATATAGCTTCCATTTCAATTTTAGCTGGAAAACTGATAAATTTGAAGATTTTTTTCCCTCAGAAACATAAACACAAAAAGTGGAAAAATGTAAGGTATTGCTACCATGTATTTGTTTTAATGTATGAGATATATAAGCATATTGTATCTCCTAAGAGCTTTTCCTATAATTAAAAAAAAAATGTATTCTGCAAAATGACATATATTTTAAAAGAAAATAGGGAGCATGAGAAAGCTTTAGTACCAGAAGGAAATGTAAAGGCCTCTTCATTCAAAGAGCAATGGGACCAAAGAGGTCTGGACACTTACCACAGTCCTGAAGCCGGCTGGTGACAGATCCAGAACATGCCTCTCAGCTCCAGACTCTCAGTCTCCTGCTCTTTCCACTGAGCTACTCTTACTCTACAAACTATGCTAGTCCCTGTATGATTCATCTGCAAAATGAGGGAGTTAACTTATCTCCATGGTTTCTTCCAGTTCTGAAATCTGATGATTCTATGATATTTGACTTTCTTTCTCTCTAAGATCTACACTGCAGCACGCATTGATAAAATCACTTTACCATGTCCTAAAAAAATTCTGAGGAATTATTCACCTCAAGAAAGGCACTAAAAACAATGCATTTTTTTCAAACAAGCCTACCAAAGCATGGTCACACTTAGCCAAAAAGCATCTGTTGGCTACTTCTGAAATTCCGTGGCCACCATAGTCAAAAGCAATAGAAGGGAAGGGACACAAAGGCAAAGGAAGGCAAAGAAAGGATGCAGGGAAAATCAGAGGGAACACATTTTCATCAGAATGTGGCTTAAAGATTCCTCTGTGTCCCTAGTTTGAGACTCATTACGGTGGCACTAGCCCAGAATACATCTCTTTTTGTCTGCAAGTAAAGTAACATAAATGCAAAGACTGCTGCTAAGAAGAGGGACTTTCTTCAGAAGAAAACTGATTAACTCCTTAATGTCAGGATTTTGTATATTCTACTGTTATCCTCCTTCTAGGAAAAAAGAAGCACTAAATAAGGTCAAATGATGTCACAAATGAGTATTAAAATAAAAAATAAAAATAATCCAGGACTATGTCTCATTGTGGAAGAAGCTTTTCTTAAGATTAAGTAAAATTAAAATTTAGAAACTGTTTTCATTTCATACAAATTAAAAAAAAGCATTCTGAAATTGAAATTTTAAAATAAGTTTAAAAGAAGAAGAAAATATTTAGAAACGCTTTTCAAAACAGTACTCCAACATGGCACCATTACAAAAGACAAAAGATAGTGTCCAACTGTGGGGATATGTGTTAATTGTATGGTTTTCCAAAGATGTGGGAGAACTGATATCAATTACAGTATAATTACCATTACTTCCAACAGAGTTAACATGTAGTTACCACAAAATAACATACAATTAACTGGTGTCACATTGCACACCAGACTAAATAAGATACAAATTAAGAATTCCCAAATGTAGCGATAATACTCTTCTCTCTCTTAAAAAAGACAATTAAAAAAAAAAACAACTTTTCTCTGATAATGTCACAGCATTTGCAGGAATTAGTATAATTATTCAAAGAGAGAAAAACTAAGATATATAAGTTAGAAATCATCATTTTTAGTTATAAGATAAAAAACTGCCTAGGGAGGGAGAAGCATATATTAACAAAAATGTTAAATTTAATAAGCTAAAGGTATAATAAAATGAAATTTCCTTCACATTTCTTTCAGGTCCTGAAAATCAGGCAGCTATATTTTAAAACCAAATTTAAGAATGTTCTTAGTTTTTACTGATACCTAATATTTTTTACTTTATTTATCAAACACGGAACAAGAGCCTGCTTTAGTCGTACTGTAGAGGGACACAGAAATGAGTTAGGCTCACTTCAAGACAGGAATTTAAACCCAATTTTTAGTTCTTTGCTATGTGAAGCAGTAAGTCATGTCTCAATATAAGCAATTTCCTTATCAGGAGGGGAGCTTAAGGAACAAAGAATGTTACGGTTCAGTTTGAAGAAGTAGAATTCCTTGCTGGAATGTCTCAAGTCAGCAACAATAATACAGGATGCCTCCACGTGCTGCATATGAGAGAGGGGCACGTGTGGGAACACGTACATGCTCGCCGCACATCTAGGTTTAATTAGAAGACAACTGAAAATGGCAGAGTGCAATGCTGTGAAGTTGATGGGAGGACAAAGGGAAAGGAGCTGCATTTTAAACACAGCTACAGTGTATCTGCTATATCTGTTTCAAACATCTGGGCTTCTAATTATTTATTGAACTCATGTGTAAGACTTATTTGGGAACACCGCAAGCAGTTATAGAACAGGAACATGCAACTACTTTGTAAAATACTTGCAGGACTGAACTCTTGATAAAATCTTGAACAATATGAGTGAAAACCGCTCTGACATTATTTGAGTCAATATGTGAAAACCATGAAGAGGTTAGCATGCTAAAAATAAATTTTGTACACAGCCTGCTAATTAATGTGGCAGACAATATTTTATTGGGAACTTATATTTTGCATATTTTTGAAGATTTACTTTATTTCCTACATCTGACTTTTTTTCTTTTTTTTTCCTTTGTGGTATCCAAAGACTTACTTGAGATTAAATGAGGCTAGACGCACTTGTAAAAGGCTGCACAACTTGTTTGAAGATTACATAAGCATATGCATAGATCCACAAAGCTTTCAGGGCAAGTCTGTTCCCTATGTAGTCAATATTTTCCTTTTTTCTATGAATATGGAGCTCGGGAATAGATGTATTAATTTTGCACCCAGTTCCATGTTTTATTCCATTGAATTCATGAAGCATTTGTTAGGCTCTAAGGGAAACCAAACTGGCTAGGAGGGATGACAACAAAACAATGATGGGTACATTATTATTCCATGTTATTTCCTCTTGTTCCCACATCACTGTTACATTCCTCTGATTACTGCAGTCTCAAAAAATGTGCTGATCACTGTGTGTGTTAGGCAACACTGCAAGACCGAGAAGCTAATATCCCAGATAGAGTACATTATGCATGTGATGTAAATGAGGTATGTGCTCTCCACATATCAGCCGTTTGTCATCAGAGAGCCAGAGAACAGAGCGGATGGGTGCGAGTGCTTTTATTCCCTTCCACTATTTCCACAATAGTGAAAATAAATCAGTAAATAGAATAAAAATCACCTGTCTTTCACAACTGACCTTAACTGGCACAAACTTGAAATGTTTACAGTGTAATGCATATTTTGGGTAGAGCTTTTTGTTTGTTGTCATTATATTAGGAGAAAACAAGGCTTGTCATCTTCACAATCAGAAATTAGAAACTGAAATGCAGCACACTGTAGATCATACCAGCAAGGGTAGAGACTGCACCAACTTTATTTCTCAAAAACTAAATTGTAAGGTATTTTAAAATGTGGACTCTGAATTCCTGGTCTAAAAGCAAGTCCTTCAATGTAAACACTCCTTCCTGCTGAATTAGAAATGATGCTTAGATCACAGGTTAAAATCTCTAAGTGAAATAAAAACACTCCAAGGGCTCTAGGACATGGGCTCAATAAACAAGTACATGTTTATTCCTACAGCTTGAATAACAGCACTCCTGCCCAGATAAGGAGAAACTTGGAAAATTAGCCTGAGCAAGATGTGAGACAGAGAGACAGTTCCTTCAGTCCTGAAGATTGTCTAATAAGGGCCGGGCGCGGTGGCTCATGCCTGTTATCCCAGCACTTTGGGAGGCTGAGGCAGGTGAATCACGAGGTCAGGAGTTCGAGACCAGCCTGGCCAAGATGGTGAAACCCCGTCTCTACTAAACACACAAAAATTAGCCAGACGCGGTGGCGGGCTCCTGTAATCTCAGGTAATCGGGAGGCTGAGGCAGGAGAATCATTTGAACATGGAAGGCGGAGGTTACAGTGAGCAGAGATCTTGCCACTGCACTCTAGCCTGGTTGATAGAGCAAGCCTGTCTCAAAAAAAAAAAAAAAAAAAAAAAAAAAAAAAAAAAAAAAAAAAAAACCAAAAAACCAGATTGTCTAACAAGAATAAACTAAAATGGATTTGAATGGTCTCAAGGAAAAAGACAGTTATTCATAGAACAAATAACTTCCCAAGTGAATGTTATAATTAACAGTTTTTAAATCTCTAAAATTTTTAATGGCATTTTCAGACCAACTAACGACTTAGGAGAAGGGCATGAGTATAACAATTATAAAAGCTACAAAAATTTTTATAATATAGCTCTTATTTAACTCTGCTGCATATATTTGACAAAAAGAAGGGTATAACCTAGGAAAGGAGTAAATCTGCTTTTCACTGATTAAATAAAACTCATATTTGAATTTGCATTATGATCAAAATTTTAGTTTTGCATAACTGAGGTGATGACCAAAGGATTAGCCAAAAAAATTGCTTGTAGAGAGCCAAACATCTCGACTGCTTCAGGATCTGAATATTAAAATATCATTTATATAAGGCTTCAGGTTGTACATTGTGTGTTCTCTAACTGGCAATGTGACATGAAGGGCTGGATTATTAGACCGCTTAAATCAAATAATGTCTTAGTGTAAATATGATTTAGGAACTCTTAGGTTTGAAATATTAGTCTTCCCTTGAAGATTAATATGTTTGCAGCACTTGTACTTTCAATTATTTTAAAATTCATTGACAATTACAGTTTTCAGTTAAAATAATACAAAATTCTAAAAATTCATTGTCTATTGTTCTAAACAGTTACATACTTTGCCTTCTGCGTAAGTTGATTTGACTGCAAACTTTACTCCTCTTTAGTATGGTTTCTACTTGAAGGTAAATCAATATTTAATACTGCCTCAGATATCAACTATAGACAATTTCTATCTCATTATGTTACCTTTTAAAATTGTACAAACTTGAGGAAATGATTCTGGAAAACCAGTTTGTACAAAACCACATGAAATTCACTGACTCACAGTGTTTTGATCTCATCGTATCGGGCTGATCAGTAAATCCATCTACATTTAGCTAATCCTCAGTCCTCAGCTAATTCTTTCAGCCAGAGATATTTGGTACAACCGACCTGATTTGTTTGAAATAGACTTCACTTCCTTTCTACATCCTCTCCTTCCCACCACCACCCACAAAGATAATAAACAAAAATTGTTTTATTTATGGAAAAAAAAAGTGATGACATGCTACTTATTTATGCTATCAGCCTAAGGCAGCTTTGAGTCTACCTCATTTCAATGAAACAGGAGGCAGGAGGCACACAGCATAAAGCTTCCCTTCTGGGCAGAAATCAGACTCAGTTCCCTTCCTCCTCACACAATAAACATGGTCAATGCTCAGACTTTGTGGCCATTGGCATCTTACAAATTGTAAAGTCTTTTCCTGCATATTATCTCATTCGTAAGGCACAGTCATCCTAATTTTACAGAACATACTGAGACTTGGTAAGATTTAGAGAATTCCCCAAGATGACACAGATAGTCAGATGTAGGCCTAGAAGACAGTTCTCCAGCTTTAACATCGAGACTAAATTCTTTCTACCGATTCACATAGCTTAATTTGTGAAACTTTACTCAGTTTTAGGTACATGAAATCAGGAAGATCAGCATCCATGTTGGCTTCCAAAGCTTTGCAAGTTGGTATTTATTTTATAAATTTAACCTTCGGAAGCTATTCAAATCCAATACTCCACTGCATAGCCATTTAAAGAAATGAAATCAGCATTCGATTCTGAAAAAATGTGTACTGGTCGTCTCTCAGCCCCCCTCGGCTGTGCTACTGTTTCATATATGGTTAATTCTTATGCAGCTTTAGAGGACTTATCATTGAAGATGCACACTCAAGAGCTCCTGTTAACTGTGCTGCTACCAAGGACACAGGAGTAGGGTAGGTAGATGTACAGGTATTACACACTGGAGCCCTGACATAGAAGAATGCAGAGGCAGCAGCTGCCTCCTGTCACTATAAGAACTTGCAGAAAAATCATCAGTGGTCAGAGACTGCACCCTAACTGCAGTAGGCTGTTAAGATTGCAGTGAGAAATGAAGCAAGGAGAGAGGGAGGGTAGAAAAAATAAGAGGAAGAAGGGGAACAGGGAAGGGCAATGGGGGAGCAGGAATGGAGAGAGAGGGTAGGAAGGAGGTTAGGGAGGGAGAAAGGAAAGGAGAGAAATCTATTCTCACATATACCAGGAGGCAGAGACAAAGAAGTGTGGACTGAGGGCGATGCATCCACAACCTCCAGAATAGAAGACAGATGAGGAAGTGGCAGTGAGCCCAGCAACTTGAGACAGTGAAAGAGACTTTAGTATTCTAGGGCCTTTTAAGAGGCAACCCTCCTATAATATGAATTTCCTCTGTCTGAGGAAGGCCGGACACATTCAAAAGGGCAGACAGATGAAAATAAATTTTCATCTCCATAAGAGGAACTACTTCTTCCAAAGTCTGGGCTCTAGTCACAAGCACACAATCAATGAGCATTTTAGGCTCAGTGTTAGGGGAAGAGCAAAGTGTAAGACATGGGCTCTTCCTTCAAGTTACCAATAATGTTAACAATGTGGTGCAGTAAAAAGTATACAATTTATATAGAGAAGAGCTGGTATTTGAACCTAGAGTTACCTGCATGAATTTTCAGGGTTTTGTTCCATTTGTTAGTCCATAATGGGGGCTAATAAAAGATACCAATAATATTTACCTCACAGGATTTCTGTGACCACCAAATGTGATTTTTATATAAAAAAATTCATCAGTCAAAAATGCCTATAATTATGTTAATTATTTCAAATTTTCATGTAGATTTACAATCCTATATCATCCTAAGGTTTCTCCCACAGAAAAGAGTGGGAGCAACTTATTAGTTGCTTCTATAATTGTGTAACAGGTTGACTGTCTCCAGGTTTATCTATGTGGAGAAATACACTCCATTTACCTCGGCCACCACTACCATCATTATTCTTTATTCTCTCTCTCTCTTTCTCACACACATACATTCATACATACAGCCTCTGGGTTTACTTTCTTAGCCAGGCATTCAAGGTTTCCATCATCTGAATCCTGCCGCTCTCTAACTCAGAGTCCACTTCTCTCCTGATTGAGCCGTCCTCCAGCCATTATTCCCCATATGCAGAGACACATGCCCCATCCATACTCATGCCAGGACCCTGCCTAGACACTCCTCCCTATGTACTCTAGCCTGCCTGTCCTTCCTTTGAGGGCATTTCAAGTCTCTCCTCTACTACAGAACCTTTTTTCCACCCAGGGATTGATCAGGACGGCCTCCTTTTATCTTCATTAGCTTAATTAGCCTTACAACACATTTCACTCCTTTGGCACAGACCCTCTATTGTCTGGTTCCCTTTTATGGATCTGTCTTATCTCCCAAATCAGACTACCAGACTACAGTCTCCTGTAGGTCAGAAAGAGACCAGTCAATATTTCCTGAATCCCTAGCACCTAACACCTGAACCCATACACCAAACGGTCAGCACTTCCTACCAAACGCCCTGTGATGTCATGTGGTTGCAAACAACAATAAGGGAACCAGAAGAATATTTATTTGCATCTACCTTACTTCACATATATTATCTTATTTAATATTTTCCACAAGCTTATACATTATATTCATCATTTCCACCTTCCAAGTGAGTAAACATAGACTCAGAAAAGTAAGCAATAGGCCCTAGGTGGCATACCTAGTAATACACGTTGTTGATCATTAATTAGGCTGAGAAGCTGAGATTTGGATTTAGACATGACTGATTTCAAAGGGTCCTGTTCTTTACTTCATTCCTGATGTTTGCCTAGACCTGGAGAAATCATTTCATGGCAATCAAATTGGTGGTCTGGAATAAGAAAGGCTAAACTTGCTGCCAACCTCCCTTGAAGGAGTGTTATTAGGATCAGAAAACTCAGTCAGGTGCTCACGCCTGTAATCCCAGCAATTTAGGAGGCTGAGGCAGGTGCATCACCTGAGGTCAAGAGTTCGAGACCAGTCTGGCCAACATGGTGAAATCCCGTCTCTACTAAAGATACAAAAAATTAGCCGAGGGTGGTGGCAGGTGCCTGTAATCCCAGCTACTGGGGAGGCTGAGACAGGAGAATCACTTGAACCCAGGAGGTGGAGGTTGCGGTGAGCCGAGACCATGCCATTGCACTTTAGCATGGGCAACAAGAATGAAGCTCTGTCTCAAAAAAAAAAAAAAAAAAAAAAAAAAAAAAAAAAAAAAAAAAAAAAAAAAATTAAAAGAATCAGAGAACTCGTGTTCTTAGAATAGAAAGGACTTGAGAAACCAATGTGATTTTGTAAATATAAGAGCTCACTAAAATGTTTCTCTGAACTAGAGATGAGGTTTGTCTTCTTGCCCCCATTTTACAGATAAGAAAATGGGTATTAATTTAAATGTTGATATTTTAATCTCAACATAGGCAAGAGGACCCCAAATTTATGGTTTCTCTTCTTAAAAAAAATATTGACTCTCAATATGGGAAGATAACAATTTCAATGATCTCCTTTGTTGAGAACTACAGGGGACTACCACAGCCCAGAAGATATGAGAACTAAGGCCACTGTGCAATGCATTTTACAAGACACCCTTTGTGTTATTTCAGAACCAATGCTGTTGACATTATTTATAAAAAGATATAAAGGGCAAATCAGGGTTGCACTAAAAATAAAATCAAGCATTTCCATCCATAGTGGGAGGACAGCACTTTGGGAAATTCTAATCTTAGTTGCAAATGTCAAAGATTGCAAACTGGATCTTAGCTAAAAGTAAACTTCTGCCAGACTGCTCCCAATGGCACATTTTTGACAACCAGATTTAAGACAACACTGAGAGGGAACCAGCAATGTAAAGAATATATAAAGTGCATCCATGTGCAAAGTTTTCACATACACTCTCTATTCACAGCCCGAGGCCAACCAGTTGAAAATGAAAATAATCAAGTATAGTAATACCCAACACCATAGAGAGAAGGCAGTAGAACACATACATGAAGACTTATACAGACAACACACATACACTGTCATACAGACCGTCTCACATATACACCCAGGTAAACTGACACAGACAGACATACAGATTCAGAGACAGACATAGACATGGACTCAGACATACCTACAGACGTACGAATGCAGACAGGTGCACATCGACACAAAGAGATACGACAAATACACAGACACAAAGAGAACTGACAAATACACAGACACATAATAGATGCATAGTTAGACAGACACACAGCACTGCTATAGATATTAAACAGGACCTATGGAAAAACACGTACATGATAATGGTACATACACGAGACCAAGGAACAGACACAGAACAGAGCTCACATATAGATTTATTACCCCACAAGAGAAAGACTGAACACTGAACACTCACAGAGTTACACACATAGTGCAGTCACATGCACACACAAACTCATGTACAGCCATATATAATGTGTGACCTTCTGTCACCTTCTTTTCAAGGCACATCAGGACACAAGAGCAGGGATAGGTTTGAGGGAAGGAGGTGAAGTCCGTCTGTCATTGCAGACAGAATATGGGATTCAAAACAAAAAACTTTGAAGTCTCTCAAGTTTAATATTACCTGTGTGAATGTAGGCAAATGATTTGAGCTCTTTGAACCTCATACTCACCTGCAGAAGAGGAATAATAAAAATTCCACTTCTTAGGATGTTTGCTAGAATTAACTTTAATTAATAAATGTGTGAAAATGCTTTGCAAGCAATTTAAAACACTGACATTTTAGTGATTGTTATTATTACGTTCTTAAAACTGCCACAAGCAAAGAAAGCCTCTTAGGAAAAGAAAAAGTTACAGTATTATTCACCTCATCTATTACTAAGAACACTTAATGAAATCTATTTTTAAAAATTGATCTTTAGGGAACTAAACATTTATACAAAATGTAGTTATAGAAAATTGTGTTACTGGCATCAACTTAAATCAATTAATATTATATTGAATGCCCACTATGTGCCAGGCATGTCTAGGAAGTGTAATGTTCTATTTAACCTACACTCTGTTTAGTGAAGCTATCATATACAATATATTCCATACTTGGTATCACCATAAGCAAGGATGATAGTATAGAACAACATAAGCAGCACTAAGACTGAATTTAGCACTTTGAGATCATATGATGCCTTAGAGTCACCACTATAAGCATCTTAGGACCATGAACATTAGAGCAGAATCTGCAAAGCACAGAGGACTGAGTGCCAGAGAGACATGGGACTGGTCCCAGTCTCAGTAACACCCTGTGGCTGGATTTGGGCAATCACTTCACTTCTCTGTTTCTTCATCTATAAAATGAGGGGCTGTACTAAATGATCTCTAAGGGATCTTTGAGTTCTGATTCAACTCTTCTTATAGTGTGATGAAGAAGTGCTGACTAATGGTCTTTCTGTTGAGAGAGTGCTGTATATATGAATTTTTACTATACTACTATAAAAACAAAGAAGTTCATATTTCATATCTCTAAAGGGAAAAGATCTGTCATCACTGGACTAGAGGTAATGTGGGCAAGTTATGATTCTGTAAGAATAGAAATAGATTAAGAGATTTTTGGACAGAGCACACATTAGATCCCTAATTCCCAAGGGCAAAGATCTCTGAGGAAAATCTTCAGGATATACTGAAACCAACATCCATGAAATGGAATGCCAAAGTCTGCAGAAGGTTCAGATAGCTTTTAAGCAGAGCACACTCCTCCTAGCTCAGAAAAATCCAGGTGGACCCAGTTTCCTAAAGGCATGCACACAGTAAAACAACATAGTGTGTTTTCAAGTCATCACTTATGCTTCTCTGAGGAATCTAAAAATCAGAATTTAGACAGATTCTTTGTTAGACTTAGGAGGCAGCTTGTATTGTCTTGAGGAGCTTTGTGAAAACTTAGGAGAACAGTTTAGAATCTACTCAGCCTTTCTAAAGTTGCATTTTAAACTGAACCCAACTTTAAATGTTCAAGTTTTAGCAGACTTTTAAAAATATAATTTGTCACTTAAATAGTCTCAATTTTATATTTAAAATTTTTCCCACAATCAAATGACTTCAAACTTACTATTTGTTTTGATGATAATCATACTATATATATTTTCTTTAATGTGCTCTTTTAAAAATAACTAAAAAATTCCTGACAACATGTGCTTCGATTTTGTTCTGCAACTCAGATATTTAAAAAATGTTTAGTACAACAAGTGGACTCTAAAGGCCACCTAGATGGATCTGATTTAATTTGGAGGTTGGGAATTCTTCAGAAATTAATTTCTTTATGTGGGGTGACATAGCATTAAGTCACCTGACACTATACTTGTGATACATCCTTCCTCTGCATACTGGTTGTCTTTCTACTGGAAAAGCCCTGTTTCCACAACAACAGGACAGCTTCTAAGCCAAGGAAGAGCAGGAGTGCAAAAGAGACCAAGGCCAATTTAAAGAAATTTCAAATGGAGTTCCACCTACAGAACTGGTCTTGGGAATCCTACAAGAGAAGAAAATGGATTTTTAAATGCATAATCCTAGGTACCTGGCTTATGGTTTCATAGTTTTTTGATACAACCTGTAATAACCAAGGGAACTAAGTGTTATTAATCACAGATAAGGACACCAAGGCTCAAGGAAGTCACAGACCTGTGAGCTGTGGAAGCAGAATCTGAAGCCCCAGTCACTCTGACTCCAAAACACATGCTCTCTTCACTCTTGCACACCTCTGTAAAGGTCTCGCCCACTCTTTATTTAAACTGCCACCATCACGTTCTTCTTAAAATGTAGTTTAGATTAAATGTGCCCCATCCACAAACACCTACAATGGTTTGCAATTATCTAAAAGGGTAAAACTTAAGCTAGCCATGACAACCATCTCTTTCAGCCTGCTTTTCTACCAATTATGTGTCAGGTTCTGAATGACATCACTTATGTTGATTATAGCTGGCCTTTCATATCCATAGGCTCCATATCTGAGAGGTCAACCAATTCTGGAAGGAAAATATTTTTTAAAATTTAAATTAAAAATAATAATACAATACAAATAATAGAAGTACAAAGAGTACAACAACTATTGACATAGCATTTATGTTGTGTTAGGTATTATAAGTAATCTAGAGATGATTTAAAGAATATGGGAGGATGTGCCTAGGTTATATGCAAATACTATGCCATTTTATATAAGAGTCTTGAACATCCAGGAATTTCGGGATCTGCAGGGTGGGGAGGTGGGGTCCTGGACAATTCTCCAAGAGTATTGAGGGATGATTGTACTTTATTGGATCATCACAACAAACCCTTACGCATAGAAACTATGCAAATTAATAGCATTTCTCAGATGGAGACATTAGGGCTGTCTAACTCCAAAGCCTTTGCTCTTATCAACAACCTTAATTAAATGGATGGGAAAGTAGGAAGGAAAGAAGAAAAGAAGGGAAGGTGGAAAGGTGGGAGAGACAGGAAAAGAAGAAGACTGGGAAAGAGGGAGAAAGGGAGTAAGCATTTATTAAATGCCCAATTTGTATATATGATATTTTATTAGAAGGTTGAATATTGAATTATTTAATTCTCAAATCCTGATATTTTTATAGATTAGGAAACTTAGGTTCTGAGACATTAGCATAATAGTGATAAAGCCAGTACTGAACCCTGGTTATCTTTCCACTTCACATGGCTAATACTATGCTTTATATACAGTAAGTACTTAATACAAATGGAATTAAATTTAAAAAACAGTGTGTCCATGGAATAAAGTGCTGCAAAAAAGTATGCAATGTCAGTCACATTACCTAAACTAAGGCAAATAACTGTAGGTAAAAATGCATCTAAAAGAAAAACGAAAGGTCTGTTAAGAAATAGCCCTGCAAAATTACTGAGTTCTCAAACTGAATAGGAATGTTATAGGTACATTCTTAGGTATGTCTCAAGCTTTTGTGAGGACCCAGAGGAGAACACCTATGTTTCTTCTGAGAAGCTGTTTATGTTGTAGCGTACTGTGGCTGTTGCAATACATTTCCTTTTTGCCTGGTTACCAGGAAGGTCACAATCAAGTCTGTGGTCCTCCTTTGGCAATTAGGTAAATATGTATGACAAGAATTTTTGTGCACTTCACTTATCTCAGCTTTACCCTACTTACTTTATTTTCCTACCCTTAATTTTTCTTTCCCACAATCTCCTCTCTATTTAGTTTCTATGTTGTTTTACTGCACACATCACTGCAAGCCAGCCAAAATTCTTTTTACATCAAGGCAATGTATAAACACAAACAGTACAACTGTACCGTTTTGCTCCTTAATTCAAATAGAATAAAGCCATTGGTCAATTCTAAACATTTACTGTGTTTGATCAGTGAAAACTGTTATTAAGTTAAGGTGAATACAGTTAAAACACATAATGTAGATATATGTATTACATGATCTAGAATAGCATATATTCAAAGAATCACCTTGGCAATCTCAAAGACCATTTTAGAGGGTCAACTAGATCCAAACTATTTCCATAATAACTCTAAGATATTGTTTGCCTTTTTCATTCTTATTCTCTCTTGAATGTATGATAGAGATTTCTAGAAACTACATGACAATGAGACAATTTGGATGTAAAAGCAGATACCAGAATCAAGCAGTCTTCCAATAAATCAGACATTAAAGAGATTCATGAAAATGTCAAGCAAAGCCATTCTTCTATTTTTTTTTTATTATACTTTAAGTTCTAGGGTACATCATTCTTCTATTTTTTTACTTTGAAAATATAGTTAATACTCAAAAATGTTATTTATATTACTATCTAATTGATTTGTTATTGTTATCTTAAAAAATATTTTTTAATGTTTTAGTTTTAATATTTAGTAAGACAAATATTGGTTGCTAAGTCCCACATAAATCAAAACCCTTTAGGGTCTTTAATAATTTTTAAGAGTATAAAAGGTCTCTGAGACCAAAAAAGTTGAGAACAGCTGGTCTGGAAAGATTAAGAGATTACATCTAGAAGAGATTAGATCTAGAAGGATTAAGGATTAGAAACTACCTGCTATAATGGGAGGTTAGGTCTATGAAATCCTCATAATTAGTAAGTTTGCTCCATACATAACAAAACCAACAACTCTTTCACAGAATGTATGCAATATTATTAACTGTATATATCAAATTTTAGCCCTTTCATTGAGAGATACATTAACTAGATGTGGCCTTTTGACTAAAACATGTATAAGTAAAACTCAAGGCTTTATATTTATTCCTACACCCACGCCTATCCCTAGGAAGTATTCTGAACTTGTACACTTATATATAAATTCTCACCATTTTTTTCTGTTTAAAGTACAGAGAAGAAAGGAGGCAAACAAGTTTGTTGTTGTTTTTTATGAGTTTGGCCTTAAGCTAGTAGCTAAGCAACCAATCAAGTAGCCCTGACAACAGAAAGAAAAAGAACTTAATGATTACATTCAGCCAGGAGCTTACATACAGAACTTCATAGTTGCCCAATGTTATTAGTTCAAATGTAAAATCCAACATTAATAAACCTTACCTTGCTTTTCTGTAATTTTATAGCACTTTTGATCTGTGTATGTTCTTTTAAAAAAACACTATCGCAAGTATAAATATGGCTATTCATTTCAAAGAAATACGTATGAAGCACATATATCTAGATAGACTTCTTTAGCTCATAATTTTAGCATTCACTTCATTAAATTGATGTTTGAAACTCAGATGTGTGTCTTGTTTTAGATTTTAAGTAAAATTGCGCTATCAATCTCACAGAGATATACGGAACAAATGAGATGATGGAAAGGAAATGCTGGAGTAAAGTGATCCAGAGCTGGTCTTAGTTTCTTCATCTGTGAAAGGACAGTAATACCGACATCCCTGAATTTGGAAAGGTTCAAGAGCAAATATATATGTAATAATATATTTGGAGCATAGAAAGCAGTATAAAGATATTCCTTGTCGTGACATAAAGAAAGAGTAGTACACAAATGTTTTTTAAATAGTGACTACTGCTCTGCTTTGCAAATGAGGAGAATTACAATTAGAATTTCTTCCCTTACTGCAAAAATCTCTATAAATGTGCCCCACATTCTTCATAGTACAAGTTGTTGTCTTGAGAATAGGCTGACATAGAAAAGCAACACAAACATGTTAGTCAACTGCTCACAAAAATGACAATCCTGATTAATTAGGACTATGTGCGCCTTTGAAAACAACCAAACCTCACTAGTCTGTGAGCTATAGAAGGAGCTCATTCATTCCCAACACACTTTGCTAAATAATTTTCTCACAAGCCCCTTTCATTTACTGCTGTACAGCTATATTGATCCTCTGACTAAATTTATCCTGTCATGCAACAATGAATACCTGAATCAATTGTATGAATAGCAAGGAGCTATGGTAATTGACAATGCGAAGCAGAAGATGTCCAGTATGTTTTTCTTTTCCAGTAAAAGGGGGCAGTATTACATCAGTGTAATACTGATGTGCTATTCTGATATTTGTGAAACATATGGGTGAAATGCAAGAATCTATACTTTCAAAAAATGAACAATGGCTTTTTAAATAAATGGGAACAAGTTTACAATGTGCTCCAATGATTGGATTAATTTTCCTATTTAATTCACTGAAAATATTATTTGGGCATGAGAAATGTAAATAGCCATCAAGAACCAGGTCAAGCTTTTCCAAAAAATTATCGATTAAAATTCTGCTTTTGTGGAAATACATTAAAGAATACATTAAATAGGTAGGAACAAAAGCTCCCTAGCACACTAACATAATCAGATTTGAGTATTATTATCATGTTGGCTTTAGCCAGATCCTAGCAGGTAGCCAGTTTATACAAGTCACTCTAAAAATGAAAAAGAAATATGCATATCCTGACTCAGTAAGAAGTTGCCTGTTAGCATCTTACTATCCTTTTTTTCTCTTTTAAGAAATTTTGAATCCAAGAACCAATAGGTTGACTCATTCACCAGTGGAGAGTATCAAAGAAAATAAAATTTAAAAACTAAACAACAGATTTGACAAGCTGCCTGCCATCTGAAAGTGAGAAAGAATCTGATATTAATTGGGCATCTTCTGTGCAAACTATATGCTGTACATATGTTTCTTCAAAACATCCCTTCAAGAAAAGGATAATTACCTCCATTTTATAGAAATGATCATTGAGACTCAGAAAGGTTAAGTGAATTACTTAAGTAACACAGTTAGAAAATAGCACAAGGAGAACTGAGACCCAGGATTAACAAACTCTAAAATCCATGCTCTTTGTAATCTACGTGTAGTCTGTCTTTCTATGACTGCTCCTGGTCTAGCCACCTCTTTTGTTTCTTTGTCTATACCAGCATCATTCAACCTTCTGTTTCCTGACTGGTAACTTTCCAGCGCCAGCAGCAACGGACACCATGGCAAGAAAGAATGCCCGACCCAGACAGAAGGTGACAAGTACAGAGAAGGCAGGGAGCTAAACGCTCTTCTGCTTTGCTGTTTTTGTTTATTTATTCCCTGTTTTATTTCATCAAAGCTTTGAGATTGCCAGTGTAAAATGTAAGATATCATAGGAAATTAATAAATGAATCTGGTACTGTTCTGTAAGTGGAAATATAATTAACTAGGAATTAGGAAAGCTGAGATTTAATTTCTGTCCTGCCACAAATACACTATGACTGTGGGTAAGTCCTTTTATTTCTCTAGGTTTCAGCTTTCCCATTTGCATATTGAAGTGATTTCACTTGATCAAATGTAATGCTCCCTCCAATTCTTTTACTCTACAGTTTTAATTCTACCCATATACTTCAGAGGCAAATAAAGTGTGATAATAGTGTCCACTGTAGCTCACTTTGACACCTGATGAGGTCAAGCATTTTTCTCAAGTGATTGCCAGATGAGGAAGTGAATAGCAGCTTGGGACACATGTGTACAGGTGTATAATCTGACTTTTCATGAGCAGTTGTGATCAGTAGGTAATCAGTCTACTGGCTTACATAATACCTATGCAGGAAAGCATTCCAACCAATGCTTTCACTGAGTCAGCATTCAAACATCAAAAAAGTCAGAGAGTTACAGAACATATTTTAACACATACCCCTTCATTAAAAAGGCCCACCCTGCCTTGCCTGTCTTCTTGCCAGATGCCCTAGCTTAGCTCTGAGGAGACTTGGAAGCAGCCTAATTAAAATTCTGCTATGTATTGTCATGACTAAAATACTCTCTATCTTAGAGATGTCAAAACAACAAAATTTGGTAAGCAATTAGGCTATAGTGTGATCTAATTGCACTGGTACTCAGACAGAGGTGAGGATGGCTGGTGTTCTTGGTGTGGAAAGCTACAACCCAGGGCGGTAACTTAAACATCTGCTGGCAGGACACTGACAATTCATGCACAGAAGTTATGTTGAAATGATGGAGCAGAACAGCTCCTAAGGTGCCGTTACAGTCTATTGTCCCTACAATGTATATATTTAACAGAGCCTAAATACCCCGTGACACAGCCAACCAGAACAACTCCATTGGTGCCGTTCTGGCCGATCAAGTCAACAATGTTTCATTTTAAAGTGCCAAAATAGAGATTTACCCAATACAGTGAGACCTATCATGAGCAAACGAGTAGCCATATGGACACATATATGATTCTATATGTACTATAAAGACACAAGCATCCTTATGCCTGTTAGTAAGTGTTGGCCCACATTTATGATATACACAAAGACTGTCTTGTATACATCTAACATTACTAAATGTAACAAGCTATAGTGGACAGTGTTGTGCAGCCCTGATCCCCTTTCAGGACTGGAAGATTTATTCCCTCAGCTGCTGGAAATGCTGTTAGTAGCTAGCCCTTAGCTGTTGGCCCTCTTCAGCACTGCCTTAGCTGGAGAGAGTCACCTCACTCAAGGTCAGGTCCTCTTGCCATAGCATCAATTATCCAATGACTGGTTGATGCAGGTGTATAAAAGCTCACACTCTCACCCCCACTTAGGACAATTCTGAATGGCCGTAGCAGCCTGGAAGCTTCCTATGAGGTTGCTAGAGGCCCTAGTTGAGACTGCACCAGAATACAACCTCTCCCTCTGCACAGTCCTGGGTTTAAAAAAAAATTAAAACTTGTTTATTTTTTGGAAATGGGATCTCACTATGCTGTACAGGCTTTTGTCTTCTCCCTTCCCTTAGCAATCCTAAAAGCACTCCCTAATAAACCTGCATGCTGATCTTCATCTCAAGACCTATTTCCCAGGAAACCCAAATCTGTGCCACATTCTTCTGCAAAGAGTGTCCAAATGAGAGAAAGAAGAGGTACACTTAATAAATTATAAGGTTTTATGTCAACAGCACCACAAAAAATTACCTACAACTGTATTGTGGGCTACAAATAATAAATTCATAAATCTAATGGAAAGATCTTATATTTAAGGAAACGGATGGTTCTAACATGAATAATTTTGAAGAGAGTTAAACTGAATTTGTCACAATTCATTTTCCAGTTTAATTGCACATTATATATTAATATTTACCCTCTTTGGCTCAGAAGAAAATCTGATGCTCAGAAGAAAAAGTAGTGCCCCATGGAACCCCATAAAATTAAGACTGATATTTTGATTATGAGAAAGCCAAAGCTACCATCACAGGAATCCGTTAGTGCTGTCCTTCATTTATTCTTCTAACTTGAACTAATCTAGCAAGCAATCATAGATACTGATTGTAGATACTAAACAAAGCAAGAATCACAAAATATATGTGTAAAACAGTGACATTACGCAGGAGGGAGATCATGTTAAGGAGAGCTCATGAACACAACATCCCTAATAATAAACTTTTCCAGTGCTCCAAATTCAACCCCAGTAAGGTTGTCTACTGAGAAAACAGCTCCCTTCAACTTGGAAACCAGGGTTTTCTGGTTCTGTAGAAACAATTTTGCAGCTTACCTTCTGGGACTCAGTTATATTCAGTGTGATATGTTTTAGGTCAAGTTCAAATTTCTCTATCTATCTATCTATCTATCTATCTATCTATCTATCTATCTATCATCTATGTATCTATCTTGACCTCATCTCTCATCCCTCTCCCATGTGTTCCAAAGCAAAATAATGTTTTATCCTTTTAAACTTCAGACTTTTCCCTCCCAAATGAATTTAAAAAGTCAATGAGAAATACTTAAAATTAATCTGTAGAACTTGAAGTTAATAGTGTCTAAGTTTGAACTTCAACAGATAATACAAATTCAATAATATAGGGTACTATGGAGAGAACTTTTGTGTCCCCTCAAAATCCATTATCTTGAATCTCCAATCTCCAATGTGATGGTCACTGGAGGTGGGTCTTTGGGAGGTAATTAAGTTTAGATGAAGTTATGAGGGTAGAGCCCCCATGATCAGATTAGTACCCTTCTATCAGATAATCAGAAATTTTCACTCAGTCTACTAATAGCCTCACAACCAGTCTCCCTGTTTCCATTCTTAACCTCCTATATAGTCCAATCTTCCACAGTAGGCAGAATGATCCTTTTATACGTAAATCAGATCAAGTCAATGTCCTGGACAAAATCAGTCTAGGGATTCCCGTCACACTCAGAATAAAATGAAAAGCCTTTCCAGGGTCTACCAGGTCTAATAAGCTCTGCCCAGCCTATCACTTTTACTTTATGATCCCCTGCTGTGCTGTCTCTTGTGCCATTCTTGCCACACTGGGCCTCCTTGGTGCTGATCTGATCCTCCAAGGGCCTCCACGTTCATCATTCCCAGTGCCTGGAATGCCCCTGCTCCTGCCTTTCATATGGCCAGGACTGTTGCTTCATTCAGATGTCAATGTCACTTCCTCAGAGAGTCTTTACCACTCCATGTAACATACCAATCCTATAACACCCTATTCCTTTAACTTGCTTCTTCTATTTTTTCTCATGGCATTTATTGACTTCCTGCCATTATATTTTCTGTTTAATTGTTTATTTCTTCATTGTCTGTGCTCTCCTGTTAGAATATGAGCTCTAGGAAAGCAGATATCTTTGTCAGATTTGCCACTGCTGCATCTCCAGTGCCTAGAACAGAGTCATCATAGAATAAACAATAAATAATCTGCTAGATCAAAAACCAAATGAATGCAATTTGCAAATTGCTTTGCTTTGCTTCATTTTTTGTTCTGGTTGTCAGGAAGTTTAGTATTACATTTAATGGTGAGTCATGGTAACATATTAGTCTTCATTGTAAACATGTATGTGTCTTCCTTTTTTAATATTCTGGTACTCTATTTTTATTCTAATAACATCATACATCTCCTTTATTTTAAGATACATCTATTTCAGAATGTGACAGAAAAACACACCAATAGGCAGGTAGGTTGGGTGCCTGGGAGGCAACTTACACTGGGTGGGAAAGGGCATATTTGTTAATCAGCAATAATGCTTACAGATACTACATGACAGATTTTAGTAAAGTACAAGACAGCCCTCAAGCCAGAAGGCCAAATCCATGGCTGCAGGTTGATACCTGGGAGCCTGGAAAGAACCACATGAGAGTGAACCAACGAGTCTAGCAGATCCAGTGACACAAGGAAGCAGTTTTACCTTTTCATTCCTGCAGTTGTTCAGCCCCATATTATTTATGGAGGACAGTTTCCCATCAACACCATGTGGCTGTTGCTGCTGTTGTTCCCGCTGGATCTGCTCTCGCATCTTCCGCGCCTCCTGGATGGCTTTCATCACCGTATCCTGATCCCCAAAGAGGGCAGGGGAGTTGAGACTAGATAGGATATCTGCATACACAGGATGCATTATTAGAGGCTTGTGAGGTCAGACTCCTAAAAAGTACTACTACTATCCCCTCCCCTGTAGAAAACTGCATTCTCTGAACAAGGAAGGGGTGCACATTTGCTATTTTTTAAACTATACAATAATATACATAGAACACAGAGCCAGGGCAACCAAGTTGTGCTGGGTTCTTTTAGCCCTTGGAGAAAACCCTAGCACTCCAGTCTATCTGGGTTCTGTCTACCCACCTCCTCACAGACTAAGGTTCCTAGACTCCAATTGTATACATATTAGGAGAAGGTATTTGCTCTGCCTGTATGTACAACTGGTGCACAATGCTGCTTCTTCTGTGGGGAAATTATGGGGAGGAAGGGGGTGAGGAGTGGGGAGGAGGCAGAAATGTTTGTCCAGGCTACCCATTATAGTTGCTGTGCTAATACAACACAGTCGTTTCTGGCCCGCAGGAAAAAAAAAAAAAAAAAAAAAAAAAAAAAAAAAAAAA
>NW_016807378.1:10552-28597 GCF_001698545.2 Rhinopithecus bieti | reverse complement strand
AAAAAAAAAAAAAAAAAAAAAAAAAAAAAAAAAAATCTGTGAGGCTGCATGTGTACTTTAGTGATATCTGTATCTGTGTGTTCATATGTCCACTGCAGGAAAGAGGGGGCGGAAGGAATTCACCGTACTCTCCAGTCCCCCAGTTGCTGGCTGGTTAATGAAGCATTCTTCTCATTAGGCTGCCTCAGTTATTTACCAAGAGAATGACAACCCATTCCCCACCCCCAGCTTGAACACCCACTGCGATCAGCTCCCTCTATTCACGACAGTGAGGCGATATGTGTGGGACTGGTTTTCGCATAACTACGAAGCTTCAAAAAAAGTGAGAATAAATATTTACTTCCAGTGTATTCCATGCAACACAGAGGGAAAATTTTCAATATTAAACTCACTTATTTTCCATGATATCTTGCATTTTACTGTAACATGAATACTTTGAATAAGATTTTCCAATTTTAGACAAAAAGAGGGCAATTGTTTGATGACAGACAGGTTTCATCTGCTGTAATAAATGTTAGTGTGATCCACTTGCTTAAGGGCTTGTATAAGCATTTCATAGCGTGTGTGTGTGTGTGTGTGTGTATGTGTGTGTGTACACCTCACACAGGCAGGACAGAAGAAATGAGTGCAGAATCAAGTTCATACTGGATGTCTGGTGTGCACAATGCATGTGCATATGCATTTGAGTTTGGAAAAAATTTCCAAGCTATCTATGGAATTTTTTTTAAGTCAGTCACTTTTTAGTCCCACAGCTTTTATTCTGGAGCTTTTCTGGTAAAAAGACCATTTCTATCCAATATCATCTGGACAAGAGTGCTGTTCAAACACAGGTGCTATTATTTCAGCCCATTTCTAGCTCATGATCTAAGAAATATGCTCTGCTGAGTCGAGTTCCATAAAAGCAGGGCCTGTGACTCAGTCATCTCTGTCTCTCATGATACTCAGGACAGCAAACAAATGCTTTCCAAACAATTTCAGAGTGAATTCTAGGAGGGCCATTTCAAGGTCAACTCTGTAATTTATCTTCTTGTTGGCTTTTTTCCCTCATCTCACAACTTCCAAAAATCCAGCCAAGAGGTATTCATATTCACATGCTGGAAATGATTTAATTCTATCTTCTATATGGATACCACTAACTTGGCATGAAAAC
Source organism: Rhinopithecus bieti (assembly GCF_001698545.2). Taxonomy (NCBI): domain Eukaryota; kingdom Metazoa; phylum Chordata; class Mammalia; order Primates; family Cercopithecidae; genus Rhinopithecus; species Rhinopithecus bieti. Next base: position 27,447 of record NW_016807378.1, on the reverse strand, counting down.
TTTCAGGTCCTGAAAAAGGCATCCTTACTCAAAATGAGAATATGCTCCTGTAGAGATCCAGATTCCAAAATTCAGTGAGGAAGATTTACACCTCACCATCAGAAGATTCACTTACACTCAGCACATTTAGCAAATATTCTAACTGTGAGTTTACAAGAAGAACACTGAGTAACATGTGAGAGGACCTGGATTCTAGTCCTGTTTCTGCTAATTAAGAGCTGCAGGAGTGTGGGCAAGTCATTCTACTTGTAAGAACCACAATGTATGTATTTGTACAATGAGGGTAATAATACACTCTCTAACTCATAAGATTATTGTGAAACATCAAATCAGATAAAATAGGCAAGAATGTTTTTTTAAGCTGTTAATGGCTATTCTTATACATGATTTTATCTATTGAAATAAGCATTTTAGACTTCAGAACTCAATAACAGAAGGAAGGTAATCTGAAGAAATGCTAGGTCTTGTCCCTTTAATCTTTAAATCTGTGTCTGTTTGGAAATTAAGTCTCTTAATTTCCAAAGAGTATAAATATAACAATTTAAGAGACTTAATTTCCAAACAAAGAGTATAGTAACAATAATGTTAATGCTTATTTGGCACTCTCTTACTGACAACTACTTTCACGTTTATTGTTTCATTCCACTTATATATGTACATGTATTGATAATCATTCATTCCAGTCTTTTTAAATTGAATGCCTTTTAGGTTCTAAACTGCACTAGGCACTTTATACATATTTTTCTCTTTTAATCCTCATAATAACCTATGAGCTAGTAATACTAGGAAACTGAACTTGAAAATATTAAATAACTTTCTTGGGGTCACATGGCTAGAAAATGAAGGCTTTCTGTACAAGCCTGCCTCATTCCAAAACCCCTGTTTTTTCCTCCATACTTTTCACATAGGGCTATGAATATTCCTAGAGATCCTTGGCTATATATCTCCATGGGAGTATAAGGAGTCAGACATTATGACATCTCTTCCTACATATCAATAGTATTTCATATATGTTCTTGAAGTGTGTCGTTCATATTTGTTTTAATGCAAAAGTAATATGGGATAAGATGTAAAATTCACATACACTTTGATAGAAGATAAAAATTTCAAATAAATTTTGGCCTTTTGGAAGGTTGCTTTGAAGCCAGGTCCTATGTCGCTGAAAAATTATTTCAGTGTCAAAGCACTGACCAAATATAGCAATTGCTAAGTCTATGATTTGCTGGATCTAACACATTATCATCTAAAGAATCCATCCCAGCAGGATTTATATCATGACCTTTTCCAAAAGTTCTAATAAAAGAAGATACTAAATTGGTTTATGTTTCAGTAGAAAATATGAGTATTATCTTTCACTAAGGAGCACTTTAGAAACAAATATCAGTCATAACTAAACAGGTTTGCTTTCTTTTACCTAATTCGTAAGTCTCTTCCTGGTGTTGACTTTTCCATTTACCTAAAGAGGATCCTCTTCCCAGACTTCCTCCAATGGGGCTAGGGATGCTGCTTTTGTTTGGCAGATTGACAGGGCTGGTTTTGCTGGCTGGGAAGAGGTTCTGGGTGGGAGACGTTGGGGATTTTACAGGCTCTGCTGTCTTGGGTCGGGATGAGAGATTCAGAGGCTGTGCTGCTGCTTCATCCTACAAGAGTTTAACATAAATAATTATTTTTACAAAAGACAAATGAAGCACATTATCACTTAGTAAGCCACAGTTATTTTACACCTCAGAGACAATGCCACATTCTCCTACAAAAATAACAAAAGAAGCTAATTATCTATCTCCTTGAAGATTCATCAGAAGGAAACCTCATTAATTTCCCTGCGTTATGCTTCTATTTACATTAACTGTGCAGTTGGATCATTCTTTTTGCCAAATTAAAATCTGAATTAGCTCACATTACAGCTTAATTTCCTAATGTGTTTTCAGGGATCTAAATTAACCTAGGGCATTTACAAAGAATTATTTAAAATTTCAGCAGCTCTGTAGTGCTTTTGTGTTATTCTCTCGGAAAAGTTCTTGTAGCTATAAACAGCCTCTGCAGCTAATTTTTTAATATATATTTTAAATCAAACAATTGCAAGCACTTTAAAAATGGAAACATGGAAAGCCTTCTGATGTACTAGGCCCCTGCCCAGGGAGCCACATGCCACAACACAGCTTCTATGTGGCTTTCTGGGTGTGGGCACTCTTCGTGGTCTAAATTCTGGTCTCTATTCATGTTTAAAATTAATTTTTGCAAAGACCAAGGATAGATTATAATTATGTTTCACATACTATGCTATATGCAATTTATTTTTCACATTTAAAGTGATGTTTCTTTATATGCTTTTCTACATATATTTACAGAATGTCTATTTTAAGATACATGTCCTTCTACACTGAGACAGTATTCAAATATCTGGCTTATAACTGTAGTTCATCCAGGAGCTTGAAAGCTAAGCTCCTTCCTTTACTTTGTCTCATTTATCCTGCCATAAAATACTCGAAATAACACTTTCATCATCTTAGAAATTTAGTTATAATATGAGCATATTTATTTAAATGTTCAGTTTTAAGATCTACATTATTGTGTTCTAAAATAAAATTGTCAGCAAATGTTAACTCCCATTTTGCCTTTGAGAAGGCAAAGAGAACTAGCTTTTAATGCCATTGTTTAAAAGATCCAATAGAATTTGGTAACAGAACATTTTCTCCCTTAGTAACCATGTGACCTTGCTGGGGCTCAATTTCTTCATCTGTGAAAAGAGGGTCTGATAGTAGATGATCTCTAAGGTCTCTTCCAGTACTAATATCATTGACTAAGGGGGAACAGAAAGAGAGGCCAGAAAATACTACTTTTGAAGGGAGATTAGAAAGAGAAAATAAAAACAGTATGCACAAAGAAGCAATTATATACCAAGGACTGTACTAAGCATTGTCACATACTAGCTCATTTAATCATCAATAGCTATGAGCCTGGCCAGTATTATTCTAAATTTACAAATAGGAAAATGGAGGTCAGAATGACAAAATCCCTTGTCTAAGGCCATATAAGGAGGGAAATAATTTAAATTCTAATTTATTGGACTCCAAATTTCAGGCCCCTTTTCTACTGAACTACCAGAGAAAATAAGTCTATTGTTTGATAACATAGTGATGCCACAGATTTTTGTGTGTGTGTTCATAAGGAAAAGGCAATTTCTCACATGCATTGCAATGTATGTTTATGTATGTTTATATATACGACAGGTTCTCGAGCAACACGGTTACATCCATTATGAATGTCAAAATTATCTTATGTACTTAATTGCGATTTACTTCCCTTTGCTCTTAATTCAAAGGATGTTTGAACTAGTTTGTTCCTTTACTCACATCTAAATAATAGGGATTTATATGGTAGGTGTTCACTTAATTTTCTCCATGTTTCTTTTATTTGGGGCTCACTGAGCTTCTAAAACATCTAAATTTAAAGTATTGATCAAATTTGGAACATTTTCAGTCATTACTTCTTCAAATACAATTTTCTCTTTCTTCCTTTTCTTTATGGGCCTCCAACTGCATACTTTAGTCTATTCCATGTTGCCCCACAGTACTGACCAGTCTTTTTTGTATGCCTTTCATTTGGGATAGTTATATTGTTATGTCTTCAAGTTCACCAATCTTTTCTTCTGAAATGTCTAAGCTGTTGCTAAACCCATCTAACACACACACACACACACACACACACACACACACACATATATATTTAATCTCAAACATTGTATTGTTCATCTCTAGACATTTGATTTAGGTTTTTCATGTCTTGCTTTATCATGCTCTTGTTTTCCTCTATCTTCTTGAACATATGGAGTTTATTACATCTTTTTCAACTTTGAAATACTCTAATTTTTTACTTAGTTTTATAATTCAGTGACTGCCACTTTAACCAATAATACCACTGGGCATGGCTAGCACCTACCAACTCCCAATTAAGTGAATCCCTTTCCACCATGGTAGAACTCTTGGTCCTCACAGCCTGCCCTGTCCTAACAACTTTGTGCTAACCAAACCTGGGAGTAGGGGAAATAACAATAGCCCTAGGCCAGAATGTCACAGACCCCCACTATTCTTACATATAAGAAGCATAAATATTTTCTCAGATTGTATATAACTTTGGTCATTTTTAAGAATGCCAAAATGACTGTTTTTGTCAGTTTTTTCCAGCTTCATAGATGAGATTTTAGGAAAGCAGATGCTTATCTCATTTGGCGCTAGTTGGAAGTCTCTTATAATAGTTGTTTTTACTTTCTGATCTATTAATTCTATCATTTGTGTCATTTTGGGTCTGTTTCTATTGATTGATTTTTCTCATTATTCATATTTTTTGCTGCTTTGCAAGCCTGATGTTTATTGAACAGATGCTACACATTGTGAATTTTACCTTCTGGGGTGATGAAGTTTATGTATTTAAATATTTGAAAACTTTGTTCTGAGACACAGAACAATTTGATCCTTTTCTAGACTTACTTTTAAGCATTGTTAGGCAAGGTCAGAACAGCCACTAAGTAGGGGTAATTTGTCCCCACTACTGAGGTAATACCCTTCTGGGGACTGTACATGATGCTCCATGTGTCAGGAGATCTTTCCACTCTGGCTATTTCTGGTCCTTTGTGAATCTTGCAGCTGTTTTGTTTATTACATTCTGGTGTTTCCCCCTACCTCAGGTAGTTTCTCACATGCATGGGCTGATCAGTACTCAGCTAAATACTCAGGGGGAGCCTTTTGCAGATCTTCAGCATTCTTTCTCCATGCAGCTTGCTCCTCTCTGGTACCCTGTCTCACAAATTCCATCTGCATTAGCATCCCTAAACTCTGAACTCTGTCTCTCTACTCAGGGAGCCTATGAAGCTTCCTGTATAGTTGCCTAGAAACTTCCTTCCAATAGTGAGCTGCAACAATTGTAGTGCTTGCCTCACTTGTTTCTCTTCTCATAGGAATCACTGTCCTGTACTACTATTGTAAATGTCTGAAAACCATTGTTTTACATAATTTTTGTACTGAGTTTTAGTTGTTTAAGCTGGAAGAGTAAATCTGATTTTGTTCCTTCATCATGGTTGACAATGGAAATCCTCTAGGTGTTTATTTAGGATCTTTCCCAGTGTACAACTAGATATTTCAATCACAATCACTAAAACCACCACACCATCTTCTTCATTATCATAACGACCACCAGCAGCATCACTACTACTGACATTTATAGAATACTCAGTATAATACTAGAGGGTGTATATAAGACCTATAATAATATTAACTCCATTTTTTTTCAGAGGAGAAAACTAAAGTAGAAAGCTACTAAGTAGCTTGGCCAAGGTGATAGAGCTAATAAAAGTGGTAGAACCAGTATTTTAACAGAAACATTCTGACTTCTGATGTTGACAGTTGTAGTAGACAAAAATTCTAGGGGGGAAAGGTATATCAGAATATCTATATTTAGTTTTGTTACTTTCAGCAAATGTTGCCTATGTTCTGTCTGGATTTAATATAAGTAGCCACGTTATATACAGAGAAAAAGCAATGACTATAAAGAGAAACATGAGAGATTTTGGTAACCACAGTTCTTTAAATTAGCAAACTATAAGATTATTTTCAGAACATCTTCAGTAATAGATAGGAGTTATATTTTAAATTTAAGACATTTGCTTTATGTTTTGGTCTATATATTTCTACCCATATACACAATAAAAAGTCTAATAAGTAAAAGAAATATTTCCTTTGTTATTAACATAGAATATAGTCAAGTCAAGCTACCCAAAGAGATCTCTAAGAATTTTCATGTGGTCAAGTGAGTAATAAAATTCAGTTGGCTCACAAAGATAGAAGGGTAAAAACAGATATAAACTTGAATTTAACCAAGGAACATTTCACTCATCCAGTAAAGTCTTGGTTGGTGCAGTTCCAGTTGGTCAACTTACTTATAAAATGACTTCTTTATGTTAAAATATTTAATACTGAATAGCTCAAGTCACTGATGTTTGATATACTCATACTCTAACAACTACGAGTAAGCAAAAAGTCTTTGAGTTGGAGTGTTCTCTTATTCACAAACACAAACTCTGGAAACATAAAATAATCTGTTTTCATAAGTGATTCTGTCTTACTAAATGTAAACCTCCTATTGTAATATCTCAATATTTCTAACAACATAACATAAATGTTCACCGATTTCTTTGGAGAATCTAAAAGAATAGGTGGCATTAAATTAATTCCTTTGGCTGGAACATAGACAGAACTACCTCTCTTAATGATTTTCACATTTTTTGATCTTTGGTATTTGGGATCCACTTTTTTAAAAGACTTTCTGGAATCTCAAAATTCCTATATGCAAATTTTAGAAAACAAAACAATTTCGGTGATTGTATACCATCCAATTATTAATTTGGTTGGTCTCAGCTGTTTCCCTTGTGAAGATTTAATAACTGCAAAATTTCTCCAAATGCAGTAATTTAATCATATTACAATAAAGCATTTGTACTTTGCATACTCCTCCAAGTAGAGAAGTCAATTATACAAAACAATTGTTCCTCTGTTTGAATTTGATAATTCAATATAGAAAGCAACTGCAATCATAAAACCAACAAGTGCCACCTATAGGTACCAGCTGCAGCACAAAATTGCAGTGGCTCATCAATTTCCCTCTCACCAAGTGCCTCCTGGCTGCCCAGTTTCAAGACACTGAAAATTAGTGAGAAAAGACATCTATTAATGTCCCAGACATAACTTGGGAAAGCCTGTTTATCCTATCACAACTCTATGGCATCAAAAGTATTATTAGGCAATGACAACTCATTCCTTAAACATGTATAACTAGTTTTGAAGGACAGATCTTCATAAACAAACCTTACAGAGTCCAGCATTAAATTCTATTTTGCACTTCTTTTTAAATCCAATGTTTCAAGATCCCAATTCTCTGGTCCCATAAGTTAACTCCCTCCCTATTTAAGACACGTGGAGAGAAGTGCCACAAGTCCATGACAAAGACTGGCAATAAAATTATGGCCATTCATGTCAATGAACATTAAAAAATAAAAGCCAGAATCCAAAGGGGGAAAACTCTTGAGAAGTGAGTTTGCAGACTGAGGTAAAGATCTCACAATATGGCACTATTGTTATCAAAAGGGAAACACCTGTTTCTCAATGCTCAATCATGAAATTTACCATAAAGAGGGACATTTTGGTGTTGCTTTATGTTGCTATGTTTCCTGCTGTTTATGCCCAACATAGCCTGCTTCACTATCTTTCTTGTGAAACTATTTTCTAAACCATTTCCACAATCCTGCAAGGCGAGTACCTTAACTTGAGTTACAGGGCTGGTCCCTCTCTTTTCATTTTTTATCCCAGTAGGTGAGACCGTCCCTGCTGTGTTTGGTGGCTGTGGAGTTGATGGCATCTTTGCTCCAGGTGACACCTGCATGCTGGCCAGCTGAGCGGCATAGAGCTGCTGTAAAACAGGGAAGACAAATATTGATCTTTTAAATGCAGCTGAAATTGAGTTAAAAAAAAAAACTTACCATATTGTTAGATTTCTCAGATAGCCTTGTAATTTCTTTTCATTATTTTAATAAAGGAAACTAAGAGAAGGCAAATAATAAAACAGAAAGAAAGAAGACAGGTCTGGGAGCCACAGTTCTGTTCCTGGTCCTTCTAGCAACAGCTTTATGATCCTGGACAAAGGATTTGATCTCTTTAGAATTCAGGTTTTTTGTTTTTTTTTTTAACTTTACAAAAGAAATTCGACTAAGTAGTCTCTAAGATGCTTTTTAATACCTAAAATCTTTATTAAAAGTTATTTAAATATCAGGGATGTCCACTTGTGTAATATTAATATTCATGAATTAAGAAACTAACCTGAACATTTCTAAGGATTCTTGGAAGAACTGTGTCATTCTTATTCAGCTCTGGCTATGCATCCCTGGGTATTCTGATCCTTCTGAATAATGAGTGCTGTTCCCAAGGCCACTAAGGCCCAGTGGCAGTCATTGTTTACCCACGGTCTTATTTCTAGGCAGCATATAACATAATCCTCAAGAGAGTATAGCCAGATTGGTAGCAGTTTTGTTGTTGTTGCTGTTGTTTCTTAAGCCAAACTTCTCTAAACCCAAACCAGCTAACAAAGTGCTTCCTTCATGCTTCCAAACAGATCACCACACTTCTCTCCTCAGATCCTGCCTTTGCCTGGGACTCCACATTTATCTTCATCATATTCTCATTGCTGTTTCAAGGTCTTTTCTGAAGTATTTTCTATAGTTCTCTTTGGCAAACCAATGATCTTATTACTCATTCTATTTACTCAGCTTAAAATGGTTCCTCTTCTCTGAGACATGATAAGCAGACAATCTGACATTACAAATCTTTAAATTATCAACCTCAAAATATGTTGATTTCACTAAATTAAAGCCAGAGATTGAAAGACAGGTGGGCTAACCTCTTTTCATACAATTTTCATTTTTATCAAAGTCATTCTTGTATGTAGCTTTACAAGATAAATAGTACTTTAAGGTTTTAAAAAACAAAAAACCAAAACAGCAACAACAAAAAGAGCATGACAAAAATGTACAGTGCACAGTCTCCACAGCTTGCAGGATGACCTTCATTTTCTTACCCTGGTCCTCCTTATCTCACCCCCTGTTCTGTGGAGACCATTCCCTTCAATTCATTTAATGGTTTAACTGGTATTTATATCCTTATTTGTAAATCATTCTAAATGTTATATCATTATCTACATACAAAGGAAAATGAAAGTTTCACTTTCCTACATTGAACACCACATGTGCTCCCATGCTTCCCTCTCCAAACTCTTAATGTTAATGTCACAAATTTTAAAATTAGTGTTTACTGTTTTATATTATTTTATGAAGATACTAGCTATGTAGTAAACTATACTTAATTTTATTTCTCAACTTTTTATTTTGTTAGATTTAAGATTTGCCTCATATTTTGTTTGCATAATTTTTATGTAACTATCACTAATTCTCAAACTCTCCATGAAATCAGTAAAACTCTACCTAACATAATTGAATATATCAGGTAATCTGTGAACCCTGGTTTTTCCCTTGGAGACATCCTTCTTGGAACTCTCAATCTTCTTACTCCAAATCTGAACTAATTTATTCCTCAGGCCTACCTACTGCAGATCTATGGCACTTGGAATTCCTTTTGCCTCTCTTGTACTGGTGTCCTTGTTTCCTGGGTATCATGTTTTCTTCCCTTTTAGTTAACTGTCTCATTTTGGTAAAGCATATCCTCCAAGAGCTTCCTGAGAAAGGTGAATGTGACATTAATTATTTAGGAACTCACATTCTTCTCACTTGGTTGTAGTTTGACTGGTATAGAATTCTAAGTTGAAAATAATCCTGCCTCAGCATTCCAAAGATATTGATCTGTTGTCTTCCTATTCTTGTTACTAAGGAAGCCTGACACTATTTTGCTTCCTGATCCTTTGTATATAATCTATTTTCTCCTCTAACAGCATCAGGATCTTCCCTTTCCACTGAATGTTTTGAAATTTCACTATTATGTCCTTCTGTTGACTTTTACATTCAGTGTTCTGAACACCCACTCAGTCTTTTCAATCCAAACTCATGTCTTTGTATTCTAGGAAACTATTTTGATGTATTTCATTGATAATTTTCTCTCCTCTGTATTCATATTTGATAAATGTTAGATTTCCTTATTAACCCTCTATTTTTCTCATTTTTTCTTTCTATGTGCTACTCTTTGACATTTTGTTATACTCTATGACAGATTTTCGGCAACTTCATCTTCCAAAAACTTCTCTGAATATTTTAAAGTTTCTACCACTATATTTTTAAAGATACTCTTATTCTCTGATTGCTTCTTTTTATAGCATCCTGTTCTCTATTCTGTTTGACAATATTAATTATAGGTTTGGGTTTGTTTTTAATGTTTTCTGTTCTCTGCATTGTTACCACTCTTCCAAGGTCTTTGAGCTCCTTCATATTAGGGGCTTTTCTAAAGGGTCTGGTGTTCATTGGTTGTTTATTCATATATAAGAGCAATGTACTAAAAAGCTGACTGAAAGATCTAAGTACAGGGTAGACTTATTGATTTATTGGCTTCAGCATAAGGTAATGATGAAGAAAGTCTGCTTTTTCATTGGGAAATTCCAAATGTCAATATCTACAGGCCATTTATCTTAGACTAGACCATTTTCTGAGAGAAATGTCTTCAAATTCTTGCCTTGATTTGTGCATAGACTTGTATGCCATCATTACATAAGCCAAGCAACAGAAGGCAGGAGAAGAATCTCATAGTCTGGTCTATCCTGCAGATTCCCTGATTTTCACCATGGCACATCACACATTCTCAGCTATGCCTGGTGTCCCAAGACATAAACCTCTCAAGTTCTACTTTTCAAGAGAATAAATCTCCAGTGATTTCTGTCAGGTTATATGCTCGTGGGGCTGGGAGGGAGGAGGCAGGGATTGTAGTTACCAGGTTGCATGACATTAGGGAGGGATCATCTTATATCTATTTTCAACCAGTCATCCTGTCTACAGTTCCACCTCTTACAACTGTTCCTTTAATGATACATGATGCCTTCAATTCCTAAGCATTTTAAAGGTTCAGCTCCCAATTGGGCTTGATTCTTTTTGGCTTTACACTCCTAAAGCTTGGGTATCAGCTTTCTCTTTTCTGCTAAGACAGTTATAACTCAGCCATCCATTTCTCATATTCCAATTTTTTTTGTCTTCTCTTTCTATTTCTACTTGAAAGTTTACACCTATAATCCTTAACCATAAATTTACTAGGATTTGGTTAAAACCGGTAATAAATGAAAATGTTAATCTGCTATGGTTAACCAGAAGTCAGACACTCCAATCTTAACACTATTTAATGCTTGAAAACTTCATTCAAATATTTTCTTTTCTTCTTATAATCAAAATTAAGCCATTACCTTGATGGTCACATTTCTATCATAATAAATAGAAAGCTTCATAGATCATCAACCAAAATAGCTCAAACTTTGCCATATGAGTAGGGGAGAAAAAACAGGTGGTTTGTATATAATTTCCAGCATTTCTATCATTCAGATGGACAAATAAAAAAACTTACCACAGTAATCAAAAACAGACCTTTCAGCACATGTAATTAAATGAAAGCTTAATAAAGAATAATTTGCAAGAGCCAGATGTGCTTATGTCATGATTGTTGCTTTCTTTGGAACAATTTTTCTAATATAACAAGCCTCTAAAGAAATTAAAGTTTCATAATTCTGTATGCAATGACTCAGTGGCAAGAAAAATTCACAAGCAGAGTCAGTCAAATTGCTAGCACTTAGGCAAAATGAGGGGGGCATCCTTTGGGCTTCTCTTTTACTCTGTTGTATCATTTTCCTTTGAAATTCAGCCAGATGTCTTCAGAATGGGGACAGGTCAAGCTTCTGAAAATGTCTGCTTGGATTAAGGCAGTGAAAAAAAGTTCTATACTGAATGGAGTCAAGATGGTTACAAGATGAAACATGTTGACTATATAGTCCCATAGCTGGTATCATAACCAATATATCCTACTATGAGTATTAAAGAGTCATAAAATCTTAGAGATGCTAAGAGTCCTTGGATATTATTTATGCCTTTTACCTCAATCATTAAAAGATCAAATGAATGTCAATTTTACTCAATATTAAGTCCTTTGGGAAATTTGAACTAGTGAAAATGCAGAAAACACATTTCTGGAAATAAATCTATTTTTTAAAAAAAGTTGGCTATGAATCTTTCAGATTGAATGAATAACACAATTACTTTTCAGGAAAAGAGTAGTGTTAATTGCTTCTTTTAGAGCTCTGATAATCATTTGTTTTACAGCCCTTTGAAGTGGGTTGTACCTAAGGAAGGCAAGACCACATAAACTCTGAGACTCCATAGAGCTGGTTCTTATGAGTTGTGATTACTGATACACTAGAGAAAGGAAGAGGTACAGCCGCATTCCATAACCCTTTTCAAAGCTGGGTAAACTGGACAGTAGGATATCAGGTAAGATTTAGTAGAATGAGCCTTGAAATAGAAATCAGAAAATGGAGTCCAATGAAAAGATAGAAGGTATTCACAAAAATTAACATATCCACATTCTGTCTAATAAAACATATGATTTTAGTATAAATATCATTCTATTCAGATTGAAGATTTTAAATTTGTCTTGGATAATATGAATGTCATTAAATGAATAGGTACAAGCTTACAAAATAATTTCTCAGCTCACCCTCTAAATTAACATCAGTTGAATTTGTTCCATGTGTAAGGCTCTATGTTAGGAGCTGAGGAGAATTCAAAGCACACAGCTCTAAAGGAGATATAAAATATAAATCCTTAACACTTTATTTGTACTTTTTTGTGGTGCTTATCACTATTTTAAACTTTATGTGTAATTATGCACATGTATCTTATCCTGCTTGATACACTGTAAGCTCACAGAAGGTATGATCTAACTATTTTTGAATGCTTAGCATCAATAATGGTGCCTTGCAAATAATAGATACCCAATCAATAGTTTCTGAATTAACGCACTATACAAAATCCTTGCATATTAGGAAGGAAAGACAGTGTCTATAAATGAGGCAGCACAAGTGGTACACCATTATATTTATTATATATGTGATGAACAATTTTATGATGTTAAAGTTAAAAAATAAAAGGCAAAAAATTTCAGTCCAAGTTTAATCACACTGTTTCACAGCAAATTATTCTTTTGAAGTAGTTTGCTAAAATTTTGACTAGATAGTTGCTCAGTAACTGTTAGCTTCACTAACCAGTAGTAGCATTTCTAGACACCTAAAATCATCTAGCTGAAAACCAAAGAAAGAAGGCAATCCCAGTTACAATAGCTACAAAAAAAATACTTAGGAATATATTTAACCAAAGAGGTGAAAAATCTGTACAAGGAAAACTATAGAACACAGATGAAAGAAATTGTAGATGACATAAACAAATGGAAAAACATCCAATGGTCATGGATTAGAAGAATTGATATCATTAAAATGACCATAGTGCCCCAAACAATCTACAGATTCAATTCAATCTCTGTAAAACACCAATGTCATTTTTAACCAAATTAGAAAAAACAATCCAAAATTCATATGCAACCAAAAAAGAGGCCAAGTGTCAAAGCAATCCTAAGCAAAAAGAACAAAGCTGGAGGCATCACATTACCTGACTTCAAGTTATGCTAAAAGGCTACAGTAACCAAAACAGTATGGTACTTGTGTAAAAATAGACAGGTAGATAAATGGAACAGAATAGAAAACTCAGAAATAAACCCACATACTTAGAGCCAGCTGATCTTTGACAAAATTGATGTGAACATGTACTGAAAAAAGGACACTTTCTTTTTTTTTTTTTTTTTTTGAGACGGAGTCTCACTCTGTCGCCCAGACTGGAGTGCAGTGGCCAGATCTCAGCTCACTGCAAGCTCCGCCTCCCGGGTTCACGCCATTCTCCTGCCTCAGCCTCCCAAGTAGCTGGGACTACAGGCGCCTACCACCACGCCCGGCTAGTTTTTTGTATTTTATTAGTAGAGGCGGGGTTTCACCGTGTTAGCCAGGATGGTCTCGATCTCCTGACCTCGTGATCCACCTGTCTCGGCCTCCCAAAGTGCTGGGATTACAGGCTTGAGCCACCGCGCCCGGCCAGGACACTTTCTTAAATAAATGATGCTGGGAAAATTGGATTGCATATGCAGGAGAATGAGACTGAACGCCTATCTCTCCCCATATACAAAAATCAACTCAAGATGGACTAAAGACGTAAATGTAAGACTGAAACTATTAAAATACCAGAAGAAGACTTAAGGAAAACTCTTCTGGGCATTGGTTTAGGCAAAGAATTCATAGCTAAGCCCTCAAACCCAAAAGAAACAAAACCAAAAATAGACAAGTGAGACTACGTTAAACTAAAAAGCTTCTGCACAGCAAAATAATCAATCAACAGAATGAACAGACAATCTGCAGAAGGGGAGAACAGTTTTGCAAACTGCCTTAAATGCTTCTAATACAAATTATACTGTTTGAGCCATACCTAATGAGTAGTACCATTTTTTCTTCTCAGTCTAGTTATTAACATAGTCTAGTTAATAACAGTCTAGTTATTAACAGTCTGGTTAATAACAAAAAAAAACAAAAAACAAAAAAAAAGATTTATTATAACCAAATAGCTTTAGTTAGAAAATTTCTTTGCAGACCAATGGTTTAGGAACGGAAAACGTTAAACTCTGATTAACTATTACATAAGAGTCTCCAAAAATGTCATTCCACATATAATTCTCAGATCATAGTTCACAGTCATAATGATTATAATAGTGAATATTCATTTCTAAACATAGTTGAGGTTTAAAAATCAACAATATAGTAAAGCTTATGACAGGCTTAGCCAAAGTCCCATAAATATTTAAACTTAGGTGAAGACTGTTTTAGTATAAATACAGAATTTTTTTCCTGTTTCAATTTTGAAAAATTCAAATTGATTGTTTGGGATATTGAATTGTTTCTTTATCCAAGATATATAAAAGACCTGCAGTGTATATATGTAAAATAAGCCTAGCTAAATATTTTCAAAAAAATTACTTATTTTATAGAAGCTCTTTAAGAAATGATTTTTACTGCATGGCTTAAAATGTTCCACCTGTATTACAGGCAGCTTTAATAAAGTGGCTAGCATTAAAATTTTGGTAAGTTCAAAAATATATATTTGACACATAGAACTGAAAGGACACTATCAAATCATTAATCCTTATTCTGCTAACGAGCTAAGATCTAGCAAGTAGCTTGCCCAAGATCATATAATTAGTATTGGAGTTAGAAGTACGCTCTAGCTATCACTTCAACATTACCAGAATATCTATCACTTAAAAGTAGAAATGGATACAAAATTAGCCAACTTTTGCACCTTTCAAGCACATTTCCAGCATCAATAAATGGGACCAACCTCTTAAATAAATTGAATTAAGAAAGTCCTGTGAAGAACTTACCAATCCACAAATAAATACCTCTAACAGTATTTGTACTGCTTTGTGCACTGTGGCTAGCTTTAAAGATATATCTGTCTTCCATTTGGATCTTAGTGACACTTTAATAACCAAGCTTATTTAGATTTAACCCAAAGCAGTAGGTCCTACCAATTAGACTCAGCCTCATGGTGAAACCCTTCAGTGCCTTCCAGTACATATAATGGTCTATAGCAGGACCTAAGAAATGTATTGTGTCAGAGACTGATGTTATACCACAATTATATTTGAAAAGAGAAACAGGCTTTGTCCAAATATAGCCAAATTGATGTCAAATTATAATGGGTGGTGTCACGATGTACCTATATTTACCATAATTTGAAATATATATATGTATATATACATATATATATTTACATACCTGCTTTCCATGATACAATCATTTAGGATCTCTAATGGAGTGTGCCAAACAGAAAAAGTACAAGGCCTTTTCTCGTTATAAACATATGATTTTCATATAGCAACATAACCAGTCATCGAGTCTTCCAATAATCACCCCAATTCATTCATGCGTTAATTCAACAAATGTACATTGAGAACTAAACTCAGTGAGGCACTGGGCTGGATATTTTATATTTATTATTTCATTTAATCTTCACAATAATTATATAAGATAGAAATTATTAACCATGTTAGTCAATCTTACTTTTAAAAGCCTGTATTCTTTCTGCTTTTAAAATTAAATTATTTTAAATAAGCTACACAGTGAACCACAATGAAACCAATTTCTTGTTCCTAGCCACCAGACAAGGATCACTGTTCAAGGAGAAGATTCTGATGTGACTGCTAGTCTGAGCTCTCAAATAGAAAATTGTATTTTCAAATGTCTTACAGTTACTCTCTAAAATGGCATTTCACAATCTTCAAATGGACAAGAAAGAGGTAACAGCACCACCAGTTACCTTGAAGGAATAAGTGTCACAATCGGATCTAGACAATGCCCTTCTCCAAATGTTCAAGACACGGTACAAAACCCCTAAAAAATTAACCCCACATTAATAGACTGATAAGATAAAAAGAAGAACTATGCAAAATATAGGTAAACATAGGAGAGCTTGATAAAATGGGAATTGAGGGGCTTTAAATTGGGACCAGTATGCTCTAGTATACAAAACTAACAGTAAAAAAGGAGGCACAACTTTACACACCAAATTCTTTTTGGAATAATTCTTCTGTGCTTTATCATTTCAATTTAGAAAAGACATTTTAAGTATCCTGCCAGAATCCACCCCGGAAAGAAAGAAATAAAAATCATCTCTCAGAATACTTCCAAACTCATTCTACAAGGTCAGTACTACTCTGATACCAAAACCAGACAAAGCCATATATAAATATGAAAATATATATATATATATGAAAACTGCAGGTTAATACCTCTGATGAATACTGATACAAAAATCCTCAATAAAATACTAGCAAACAAAGTTTGACAATACATTAAAAAATATCATTCATCATGACCAAGTGGAATTCATCCTTGGGATGCAAGGATGGCGCAACATATACAAATCAATCAATGTGATACATCACATCAACAGAATGAAGGATAAAAATCATGATCAACTTCAACTGATGCTGAAAAAGCACTGATATGAGGGACGGAGCAAGATGGCCGATTAGGAACAACTCCAGTCTCCAACTCCCAGCGCCAGCGACACAGAAGACCGGTGATTACTGCATTTTCCACTGAGGTACTGGGGTCATCTCACTGGGGAGTGCCGGACAATCTGTGCTGGTCAGCTGCTGCAGCCCGACCAGCGAGAGCTGAAGCAGGGCGAGGCATTGCCTCACCTGGGAAGCGCAAGGGGGAAGGGAATCCCTTTTCCTAGCCAGGGGAACTGAGACACACAACACCTGGAAAAT
>NW_016807378.1:0-8025 GCF_001698545.2 Rhinopithecus bieti | reverse complement strand
AAAAAAAAAAAAAAAAAAAAAGAAGCACTGATAGAATTCAACATCCATTCCTGATTTCAAAACCCTTAAAAAAACTGGGGATAAAAGGAACATACCTCAATATAATAAAAGCCACACATGACAGACACACAGCTAATATCATACTCAATGGAGAGAAACTGAAAGCCTTTCCTCTAAGATCTGGAACATGACAAAGATGTCCACTTTCAACACTGTTACTCAACATAGTACTGGAAGTCCTAACTAGAGCAATCAGACAAGATAAAAAAACACAGGGTATCCAAATTCAAAAGTATGAAGTCAGATTATCCTTGTTTGCAGATTATATGATTTTATATTTGGAAAAAACTGAAGACCCCACCAAAAAAAAAAAAAAAAAAAAAAAAAAAAAAAAAAAAAAAACCCGATTAAAAAAAAAAAAAATTTTAAAAAAAGTGGAGGGAAAAAAAAAAAAAAAAAAAAAAAAAAAAAAACCCGTATTAGAACAGATAAACATGTTCAGTAAAGTTGCAGGATATAAAATAAACACATAAAAATCAGTAACATTTCTATATTCCAACAGTGAACAATCTGAAAAAGAAATTAAAAAGTAATGCCACTTACAATAGTCACAAGTCAAATTAAAGGCCTAAAAATTAACTAAAAGGGTAAAAGATCTCTATTAGGAAAACTATAAAACACTGATGAAAGAAAGTGAAGAGGACATCAAAAAATGGAAAGATATTTTGTGTTCATGAATTGGAAGAATCAATATTGTTAAAATGTCCATGTTACCCAAAACAATCTACAAATTCAATGCAATCCATATCGAAATACCAATGACATTCTTCACAGAACTAGAAAAAACAAATCCTAAAACCTATATGGAACCACAAAAGACCCAGAATAGAAAAACCTATTCTATGTAAAAGGAACAAAACTGAAGGTATCACATTACCCGACTTCACATTATACTGCAGAGCTATAGTAACCAAAACAGTATAGTTCTGGCATAAAAACAGGCACATAGACCAATGGAACAGAATAGGGAACCCAAAAACAAATCCATACACCTACAGTGAACTCATTTTTAACAAAGCTGCCAAGAACATACGCTGGGGAAAAGACAGTCTCTTCAATAAATCGGGCTAGAAAGACAGGATATTCATATGCAGAAGAATGAAACTAGACCCCTTCACTAACCTTATACAAAAATCAAATTCAAATGAATTAAAAACTTAAGTCTAAGACCTCAACGTATGAAACTACCACAAGTAAACATTGAGGAAACTCTTCAGGATATTGGTCTGGGCAGGATTTCTTGAGTAATATCCCACAAGAACAGGAAACCAACGCAAAAATGGACAAATAGAATCAAATCAAGTTAAAAACCTTCTGCACAGCAAAGGAAACAATCAACAAAGTGAAGAGACAATCCCAATAATGGGAGAAAATATTTGTAAACTACTCATCTGACAAGGGATTTATAACTAGAACATATAAGGAGCTCAAACAACTCTTTGGAAAAAATCTATTAATCCAATTAAAATATGGGTAAAATATCTGAATAGGCATTTCTCAAAAGAAGACATACAAATGGCAAACAGGCATATGAAAAGTTGCTCAACATCCCTAGTCAGAGAAATGTAAATCAAAACTACAATGACATTATCATCTCACCCCAGTTAAAATGACTTATATCCAAAAGACAGTCAATAACAAATGCTGGCAAAAACATGGGAATCCCTGTACACTGTTGGTGAGAATGTAAATTAGTACAACCACTATGGAGCACAATTTGGAGGTTCCTCAAAAAGCTAATAATAGAGTTACCATATGATCTAGGAATCCCACAGCTGGTATATACCTAAAAGAAAGGAAATCAGTATATCAAAGAGATATCTGCATCCCCATGTTTGTTGCAGCACCGTTTGCAATAGCCAAAGTTTGCAGGCAATCTAAGTGTCCATCAGCAGATGAATGAATAAAGAAAATGTGGTACTTATACACAGTGGAGTACAATTCAGTCACAAAAATTGAGATAGTCATTTAGAACAACATGATGGAACTGGAGGTCATTATGCTGAGCGAAATAAGCCAGGCACAGAAAGACAAACATCATGTGTTCTCACTTATTTCTGGATCTAAAAATCAAAACAATTGAGCTCATGAAGATAGAGAGTAGAAGGATGGTTATCAGAGGCTTGGAATGATAATGGGAGGGTTCAGGGGAGATACGGATGGTTTATAGGTACAGGAAAATAGAAAGAATGAGTAAGACCTAAGTTGATGTCTCAACAGGGTGACTATAGTCATGCCCAAGGCCATGGGACCCCACCTCTTGCATCAGTTTGACCTAGATGTGGGACATGGAGTCAAAGAAGTTCATTTTGGAGCTTTAAGATTTGACTGCCCTGTTGGATTTCAGACTTGCATGGGGCCTGTAGTCCCTTCATTTTGACCAATTTCTCTCATTTGGAACGGGTGAAATTAGCCAATGCCTGTACTCCCATTGTATCTAGGAATTAACTAACTTGCTTCTGATTTTACAGGCTCATAGGCAGAAGAAACTTGCCTTGTTTCAGGTAAGACTTTAGACTTGGACTTTTGGGCTAATGCTGGAATGAGTTAAGACTTTGGGAGACTGCTGGAAAGGCATGATTGTGTTTTGAAATGTGAGGACATGAGATTTGGGAGGGGACAGCGGCAAAATAATATGGTTTGGTTGTGTCCCCACCCAAATCTCATCTTGAATTGTACCTCCCATAATCCACATGTGTTGTGGAGGGACCCAGTGAGAGGTAATTGAAACAAGGGGGGTGGGTTTTTCCCTTGCTGTTCTCATGATAGTGAATAAGTCTTGGGAGACCTGATGGTTTTATAAAGAGCAGTTCCCCTGCACACGCTCTCTTGCCTGATACTATATAAGACGTGCCTTTGCTTCTCCTTCACCTTCTGCCATGATCGTCAGGCCTCCCCAGCCATGTGGAACTCTGAGTCCATTAAAATTCTTTTTCTTTATAAATTGCCCAGTCTCTGGTATGTCTTTATTAGCAGCATGAGGACGGACAAATGCAAGTCAATAATAATTTAAATGTACATTTTAAAAATAACTAATATAGTGTAACTGGATTGTTTGTAACAAAGCATAAATGCTTCAGGGGATGGATACCCCACATTATATGATATGATTATTATGCATTGCATGTCCATATCAAAACATTTCATGTACCTCATATATTAAATATATACTCACCTACTATGTGCCCACAAAAATTAAAATTTCAATTAAAAAAATTCTCCTTCAAATACGACCTTCCTATTTGTAAAGAAAGGAAGAGAAAAAAATACCATTCTACAGAAACAGATTCAATCAGTGCTACTGAAAGATGTTATCTCTTACCCTTATATTTATCCCCATTTGCTATAGTTCCACAAAACATCAGGGAACCCCAGGCCTAACCAAGTTACCCTGTAACAGATCCTATTCTAGTGTGACAGACATCATATAAGGGGACAATAGAAGTTGGAGGAAACAAATAAGGTAGGGTAGGGTAGGGTAGGGTAGGGTAGGGTAGGGTAGGGTAGGGAGGCATCCCTAAGGAGATGTTATCATTTATTTGATTGATGCTGCCTAACACCAGGCCCCAAGCCTAGTTCAGTTCTCCAGGGATATCCTCGATTTTGTTACCTACTCAAAACAACGCTGATGACCACTTCTTTGCCTACCAGGTAAGGCATATTAAAAAGCTGGACAAGTCCAGCCGTGACAAAGTGGAAACAGTGACAGGGCTAATTAAGTAGCCTAATTTTGTGCTTGTTCAGCACAGAGAAGAAAGTGTGTCCATAATGAGTCATTACAGACTGAAGGAAGGGTAGGGAAAGAACTTCAAATAATTATTTGAAAGAGATCACAAATACTTTTACTTTTCGTAAATCTCCAATGTCAACAAAATGATCTAGGAAATACAGCTGAGATTTTATGGAAAGAAAGAACTGAAGTCCTTTTTTTCAGCATAGAAGGTACTTGTTCAAATACACTCCTAATATTTGAGATGAGACAGCTGGAATAGGGGAAGAACTACTACACTCCCAGTCCTACATACTAGGTTTATTTCCAAGTAAATCTCCTTGCGATTCCTGCATATTTTTCTGTAGCACCATTTCTTCCTTTCTTATTAAAACTACCTGTCTGTCACAATTCTACTCATCTTTTCAGTCTCAAGAATCACTTTTTCCTTGAAGTGTTATCTGACTACTGCCTCATTTGTGCTCCTATCATAGCTCAACCTTTGTCCCTGTGCAAATTATGGAATTTCTTTTTTCTTCCCATATTTTTTTCTCCCACCCAATTCTGAGCTCGTTAAGGGAAACACTGAGGCTTATTTATCTTTATGTCCCTAGCCTGACATAAAGATATAAAGACCCTTTATGTCCATAATGCCTGACATTTTCAGAGGTTCTGTTAATGCTGACCATTAAAACCTCTTTCATATCCATTCTTGCCTCTATCTTCTTGGAAATGCTATCATTTCAGCTCACACCCTTTTCTCCAGAGGTTACCTCCAGAGATGGAGGTCATCTTTCTTTGTTTCTGTCTTCTTACAGTTATAAGCATGTGGGTTCACCATGTAATGCACTGATTTTCTTGCAAACACCAGAAAACATAATGGTAACAGAAGAAAGAATTGTGAACATCATATTCTAACACAATCTCTTTGCTCTACAGACGGAAAAAAGCTCATGCCTAGGAAAGGAAAGTGATATGCATAAAAATATCAGCTTGGTGAATAGTAAGTAGAATGAAATCTAGAACCCAGGTTTCCTACTTTCCCTAACGACTGTTCATACACACTAATTTCTCGTTTTGTTCTGTTCTCTTAGTGAACTGCAAATAGAATTTGTACATTCTATCACAACTTTTGGTTTGGGTTACATGAAAAAGATGTTTTTTTCTACCACTCTCCTTAAAGAGAAATTTACCTTACACGTACTCGTAAAGTAATCTTTGGGCACCGTAGGATAATTTAGGTTGTAGAATTTTATTTTAATATTTGCTTTAAAATGTACATATTTTAAACTGCAGCCTTAGTAATTAGGTTAAAGTAATTATAATCATGTTAAGGTGTTTTCAGATTTTAAAATTAAAGTTTATGCAAATACACATAAAGGGCCAAAAATTTGTCTCAGGTGAGAGCAGACTTATTTTCACACACTTTGAGACTTCTGCCAATTGCCTTTTCACAACAACCAGAAGAAAAACGGAACAAGCATTGACTGTAACCCATGAGAACCAGAACCCATTTGATTCATTCATTAACCCCTGCAGCCAACTCAAGAATGTCAAGAACAGAAAAATAAATTGAGGCCAGGCGTGGGGGCTCATGCCTGTAATCCCAGCACTTTGGGAGACTGAGGCAGATCACGAGGTCAGGAGATCGAGACCATCCTGGCTAACATGGTGAAACCCCGTCTCTACTAAAAATACAAAAAATTAGCCGGGTGTGGTGGCGGGCGCCTATAGTCCCAGCTACTCAGGAGGCTGAGGCAGGAGAATGGCATGAACCTGGGAGGTGGAGCCTGCAGTGAGCCAAGATTGCGCCACTGCACTCCAGCCTGGGCAACAAAGTGAGACTCCACCTCAAAATAATAATAAATAAATTAATAATAAAAATAAATTGAAAGAATAGTTTCCCTAGCTAAAGGTCCTCTTGACTATTTGTCCAAGCACTGGGTAGTTTGCTCCTCTAACATAACTCTTTGAGCTAATGGGGCAGAGGCTGCATTGGGTATGGATGTGAGGAGAAGCTGTAGAAAGGAAAGGAGAATAGGCTCAGATCAAAGGCCCTACTCTTACACTAAGAAACTTAAAAAAATCTGAATCCATCAGATAACAAATCACAGAGTCCACTGTTACAAAAGTAAGTTGAAATTCATTCTTGAATTACACCAATTATTTTGGAATGCATTCAGGAGAGCATTTCCTTATGGAACATAGTTGCAAATAATTAAGAAACAATGTGGGGAGAGGGGGCCAAGATGGTAGACTAGAAGCAGCTCACGTGTGCTGCTCTCACAGAGAAGAAACAAAAGGGTTAGTGAACAGTGACCCTGCAGGCCAATTATCTCTGAAATCACGTCAGGATCCATTAAGGCAATAGAAGGACACAGAGAACAGAGAGGAGTCAAGCTGGGTACCAGTCTGTCTGGGCTCAACACAGAGCCAGAAGAACTTCCCTAACATGGGAAAGGGTGAGAATCCCCTGTTGGGGGGGGCACACTCTCCACAGGGGCCTGTGCAAGACTGGGAATGGGAGAATCCCCCTAACCCCCTATATCCCTCTCATCACATTTCTAGACTGAGGCAGAGAGCTACCCAGCCATTTTACAGAAGCAATTCTTGAGTCCAGAGGGACCTCTACAAGTCTTGGGACCAAGAACAGATCAGCACCAGCACCATAGCTCCAATAGAGGTCACAGTTGTGGTGCCTGAGAGCAGTAAGGTTGCTTCACCTCCCCTTACCAGACAAGGCTCAGCACCAGCTTCTGGCCCAATGGTTCCACTTCAGCCTGAACTCAGCCAGCAGCTGTAACTCTCTTTTCCCAGGAAACACCCAGACAGCAGGGCAGGCAACCTTACCAAACCCCTCTACTGATAGCCAAGCAGGCAACACCTGCTACAGATTCTAGCCCAGTGGTCTCACTTCTGTCTGAACTTAGCCAGCAACTGCAGCTTCCTGTTGTCCTGGGAAGTACCCAGAAGGCAGGGTGGATGACTCTACTCAACCACACCTCTTGTAGCCAGGTGAGCAACACATGTTATAACTTCCAACCCAGTGGTCCTATTTCTGCCTGGATTTGCAGGGGGACACAGGATCCCAATGCCTTGAAAACATCCTGATAGCGGGGCAGGCAACTCTACTGAACCCCACCTCTTATATCCAGACAGGCCACACTCACTAGAGCTTCCAACCCAGTGGTCTTGCTTCTGCTTGAATTCTACAGGAAGGTACAACCCAGTCTTTCCCCAGGAAGAACTTGAATAGAAAATTAGGGCTGACCTGGCAAGGATACAGCTTGCCTTCCAACTGTTGTCCCTGCCTAAGGGACCCCCCATAGACCAGAACACCTAACAAAAGAAATGTAGGCATGGAGACAGTAATTGGAAGGGCTCCTTCAAGACCCAGACTAGAATCAAAGCCAGCCAGCTGAACCCACCTTTTACCATAATCCAACCCTGAAGGGCATCTAAGAAGATTAAAAAAAAAGAAAAAAAAGAAAAAGGAAAACATTCAAAGGATAGCAGCTTCAAAGACTGAAGGAACATCAGCCCACACAGATGAGAAAGAACCAGCACAAGAACTCTGGCAACCCAAAAAGCCAGAGTGCATTCTTACCTTCAAATGATCACACTAGTTCACCAGCAATGGTTCTTAACCAGGCTGAAATGGCTGAAATGTCAAAAACAGAATTCATTTCTGACTTCTATATGGATAGGAATGAAGATTATCAACATTCAGGAGAAAGTCAAAACCCAATCCAAGGAATCTAAAGAATATAATAAAATGATACAAGAGATAAAAGACAAATAGACATTTTAAGAAAGAACCAAATTGAACTGAGAGAGCTAAAAACTCACTTCAAGAATTTCATAATATAATTGCAAGTATTAATCAGAATCAACCAAGTTGAGAAAAGAAACTCAGAGCTTCAAGACAGCTTCTCTAAAATAACTCAGTCAGACAAAAACAAGAAAATAAATAATAAAGAAGAATGAATGAAACCCCCAAGAAATAAGGGATTATGTAAAGAGACCAAATCTATGACTCTTTGATGTCC
The DNA here is from genome assembly GCF_001698545.2 of Rhinopithecus bieti. NCBI lineage: Eukaryota > Metazoa > Chordata > Mammalia > Primates > Cercopithecidae > Rhinopithecus > Rhinopithecus bieti. The sequence continues at coordinate 207 of NW_016807378.1, read as the reverse complement.
TTTACAGAGAGGAATAGAAGGCAAGCAACTGGGAAAACATGTTTGGAGATATCATCCATGAAAATTTTCCCAACCTCACTAGCTTGGCAACATTCAAATCCAGGAAATGCAGAGAACCTCTGTGAGATACTATACAAGATGACCGTCCCTAAGACATACAGTCATCAGATTCTCCAGGGGCAAAATGAAAGAAAAAATGTTAAAGGC
>NW_016807377.1:1105580-1123129 GCF_001698545.2 Rhinopithecus bieti | reverse complement strand
CATTTCATTCCATTCCATTCCATTCCATTCCATATTCCATTGCATTCTGTTCCACATTCCATTGCATTTCATATTCCATTCCATTCCATTCCATATTCCATTCCATTCCATTTCACATTCCATATTCCATTCCATTCCTGGATCCTGGATGTGTCCATCAGCAGGAGAATGGATGTGCTCAATGGTTGTCATTCAAAACCACGCACCAGTAGGATAGCTAGGAACTAGTTTTTTTGTTTGTTTGTTTGTTTGTTTTTCTGAGATGGAGTCTCACTCTAGGTCAGTCTAGAGTGTGATGGTACCATCTCGGCTCACTGCAACCTCCGCCTCTTGGGTTCAAGCAGTTCTCCTGTCTCAGCCTCCCAAGTAGCTGGGCTTACAGGTGTGTACCACCACACCCAGCTAATTTTTGTATTTTTAGTAGAGATGAAGTTTCACCATGTTGGCCAGACTGGTCTTGAACTCTTGACCTCAAGTAGTCTGCCCACGTTGGCCTCTCAAGGTGTTGGGATTACATACATGAGCCACCATGCCTGGCCACTAGGAACTAGATTTATGCACAGCAACAGATATGTTGAAAAAGTTAGAAATAGCCTGACTTGGTGGCTCACGCCTGTAATTCTAGCACTTAGTGGGAGGCTGAGGGCTGAGGTGGGAGGATCACTTGAGCTCAGGAGTTTGAGACCAGCCTGGACAACATAGTGAGACCTCGTCTCTATTAAATAAATTAAGTTAAAAATATATTGATGAATGAAAAAAATAAACTGAATCAGAGCTATAGCTCAATACTAGTTGTATAAGTTAAAATCCAACCCCCTAAAGGATATTATATATGTTCATGTGTGAATGTACGCTTATATGTATATATACAGATTTGTGTGTCTACACACACACACACATTGTTCTTGTTTTTGTTTTTGTTTTGATGGAGTCTCTCTCTGTCACCAGGCTGGAGTGCAGTTGGTGCGATATTGGGTCACTGCACCCTCCGCCTCCGGGGTTCAAGCGTTTCTCATGCCTCGGCTCCCCAGTAGCTGGAACTACAGGCGCACACCACCACACCCAGCTGATTTTTGTATATTTAGTAGCGATGGGGTTTCACCATATTGGCCAGGATGGTCTCGATCTCTTGACCTCATGATCTGCCTTCCTTGACCTCCCAAAGTGCTGGAATTACAGGTGTGAGCCACCGCACCCAGCCTGTTACATATATAATTATATTTCTATTGAACAGTGCTGTTCTTCACAAGTTTTAATTGAAATTTATTTTCTTAATGATCTGGAAAACTGTAGATACTCCAAAGATATTTGTTAGCTAAACCAAACTGGCCTAGAATTTTAAAAATTACGTTAATTATAATAAACATTAAAAAACAAATTTGACAAAATTGAAATTTTAAAGCCAGGGATGCAAAACAAGTTTTTAATAATATAATTAGAGATAAAAATATCTTATTAATTAATTCATGTAGCTAATAGTTATTGAGTGCCCACTATGTGCCAGGCATTAGGCACGTTGAGTATATACAGTCGTAAACAAGATCCAGTTTCTGAATTCAGTGAGTTTGCTTTTGACCAGTGTTATAAATACTTCTAAAGGTGTAACTACGAGGTAAAGGAGGAGATAACAGTAAAAATATGAAGCCCAGAGTGGTAGTGGGAGATGATTTTGAGTAGGCAGTCAGCAAAATTACACCATTTTATAAGACAGATTTTCTCATTTCTGTCTGTTTTAAATTAATCCAATATTTTACATAAAAAACATATGGGGTTAGAATATTCTCACTCAGCAATCCTTAGAAGTTTACAAATGATAAAGTAAGTAAGGTTTATTTACCCTCTGAAAAATTCTGTAGTTTGAAGCATGGCAGATTGGCTCACAAGAATAAAAGCAGCTGGATAAACATTCCTTCTGAAGTTCTTATTTTTTTCTGGTTCAATTAATAATTAAAACACTACCAAATACAAAACTTATATGGCACTTTTTCTTGACAGGCTGTTTGAGAATGTCATTGACTATTATTGGCAGGATGATGTGTTGGAAAAGTTGTGGGTTTTTGAATCAGACAGTGGTTTGAGTTTTCTGGGACTTTCTTAGTTTCTTTGTAAAACTAGAAAAATATACACACATTTATGAGGATAAAATTTTATATGTCTATATATATATATATTACACTTAACACGGTGTTGGGATATAGTAAGATATAGTAAGTAGTAAATCATTAACATTATTGTAACTTGGAAAATGGAATTATTTGAAATAAGATGTTAAATATATGAAATAAGAGTCTAGTACATAAAACAGTAAAAGATAACTTTGATCATGAAATGGAATAAAGAAGTAGAAAAAAGAATGTACAGATGATTCTTGAGCTGAGGACTTAGGAGTGAGGAGAGGAGATGGTTATTTTAATTAGGTTTTCCTAAATGAGTTGTATTTTTATTTTTTAGATAATTATTTTTTAAGCTTTAATAGGTTTAATATCATTTCCGCCATGTGGACCTGGAGTTTTCTTTGTAGGATGTTTTGAGTGATGAGTCTAATTGCTGTAATAGATATAGAACTAGTCAAAATTTCTATTTATTCTAATGTCAGTTTTAAAAATTTATGGTTTACAATATGTTTATCCTTACCTCTAAGTTGCCAAATGTGTTGATAAAGTTATTTGTAATACTTTTTATTCTTATCTTAATGTTTGTAGTAATGTCTCTCTTTTCATTCCTGATAGTTGGTAGTTCATGTTCTCTCTCTCTTTCTTCTCTCTTTCTCCCTCTCTCTCTCTCTCATTAGATTGAAAAATTGTGTCATTTTCAAAGATCCGTATTTTGGGTTTGTTGGTATTTCTTCACTGTTCATGTTTTCTCTATTATTGATTTCTACTCTTTGTTATTTCCTTCTATTTTCTTTGTATTTCATTTTCTCTTCTTTTTCTAATTTTCTGAGTATGAAACTTTGATTATTGTTTTTAAACGTTTCTTTATATTTAAGATAAGCCTGGGCCGGGCACGGGGGCTCACACCTGTAATCCCAGCACTTTGGGAGGCTGAGGCGAGTGGATCACGAGGTCAGGATATGGAGACCATCCTGGCTAACATGATGAAACCCGTCTCTATTAAAAATACAAAAAAAAAAAAAAAAAAAAAAAAAAAAAAATTGGCGGAGCGTGGTGGCAGGTAGTCCCAGCGACTCGGGAGACTGAGGCAGGAGAAAGGGGGGGGGGGGTGGTGAACCTGGAAGGCGGAGCTTGCAGGGAGCTGAGATCGTGCCACTGACTCCAGGCTGGGCAACAGTCAAGGCTTAGTTTAAAAAAAAAAAAAAGAAAAAGCCCTTTATGCCCATTCCCTCTGATCATGGGTTTTGCTGGATTCCCCATTAATGGTAATATATTGTGTTTTTATTTAATTTAGTTTAAAATGTTTTCTAATTTTCATTGTTAGCTCTCTCATTGAAATGTGGATTATTTAGAAGAGTGTTATTTTTATTTCTAATATTGGCATTTTTTCATTTTCTTTTTTGTTATTTATTTCTAACTTAATTTCATTGTAGTGATAAATACCCTATTAGTTTCTAATTTCATTGAGTGATAAATATCTCTATTATTTCAGTTTTTAAATATTAAGATGATAATAGGTTTTATGGGAATAATATATAGTAATATTTTTAGTGAATGTTGCATATCCAGTTTGAAAATTTGGTTTCTTCAGTTGTTTAGATGAAGTGTATACAAGTGTTGATTATTTAAATGTGGTGTATAACATCTAGTTCCATACTGATTAATTTCTCTATATTTTCTATCAAGTTTACTGAGAGTTAAATAAAAATGTCTATAATTGGCAGATTTTTAAAATTCGTCACGTTGTCAATTCTGCCTTAATATATTTTGAAGTTATTTTACTAGGTAAATATTTTCTAGGGTATGGATTGTTTTGTCCTCCTGATGAAATTAACTTTTTTATTGAAATATCTCACTTTGTCTCTGATAATACTCTTTTCTTAAAATTGACTTTTTCCATATTAATATAGTTATTAAGCTTTCTTATGATTAGTTTTGGCAGATATTTTATTTCCGTTTCTCCTTTAAGTTTTTAACCTTTCCTCAGATCCTTATATATAAAATGTGTTTCTATAATATACATACAATTGGGACTTCTTTTTAATCCAATCCTTAAAAAATGAACAATTCCACTTACATTTACTATAATATTGCTAATGGTTACATTTAGTCTAAATCTTGTTATATAGTTTTAATTTTTCCCATTTGTTCTTTAGATCAGTTGGTGACAAAGTTGCACAGCTTTTATTTGACTGTGATGTCCCTTTCTACTCTTCTGTGAAAGGTATTTTTTTGGCTATATATTCTGGATTGACAATTTTTTGTTTTTAGCATGTTAAAATTTTATCCAGTTGTCTTTTGGTTTTTATTATTTCATAAGAATCCAGCCATATTGGGCGAATCACGAGGTCAGGAGTTCCGAGACAGCCTGGTCCAAACATAGTGAAACCCACCCTGTCCTAGAGTACAAAAATTAGTGGGGTGGGTGGTGTGCACCTGTAGTCCCAGCTACTCGAGAGGCTGAGGCAGGACAATCACTTTAACCTGGGAGGTGAAGGTTGCAGTGAGCGAGACCATGCTGGTTGGCACTACCAGGCTGGTGAACAGAGTGAGACTTCCCGTCTCAAAAAAAAAAAAAAAAAAAGAGAAATCCAGCATGTTTTAATGTTGTTTTCCTTAAATGTTATTTTTGCTTTTTTTCTTGCATGCTTTTAAAACTTTCTCTTCATCTTTGATTCTTAGCAGTTTGAATTTGAGATGATTAGATGTTTCTTTTAAATTTTGAATTCATTCTATTAGATTTTGCTGAAATTTTTGGATCTGTGAGTTGATAACCTTTCTCAGATTGAGGAATTCTTGGTCTTTATCTTGTCAAACATTGTTACATTCTTTCTCATTTTTCTTTTTTCAGATTCCACTTACAGATATTTGTAGATAGTGTTTTACAGTTGTCCAATACATTTTTTCTCATTTAAAAAATGATTCTTCTTGTTTTTGTTCTTTGTGGCTCAGTTTGGATAATTTTTATTGACTTCCCTTCCATTTCACAAATCCTTTCCTCATGATGTCTAGTCTGGTGTTAAACTTGGACTTCAGTTATTCATTGGATTTATTTCATATATTGTACTCTCATATTCTAAATATCTTGTTTTAGAGTTTCTATTTTTTCAGCTAAAATTCTCCATTAAACAAATTATTTTGTCTATTTTTTTTCTTCTCAACTACTTTCATAGTCATCGTAAATATTTCAAAGCCTCTGTGTGCTCATTTGAGCACGTAGGTGGTCCATAAATATGCTTTTATTGATGACTTTTCATTGGTTATGGGTCTTTTTTTGCTTCTTTTTTTAATTTTTAAAACTTGACATATAATTGTACCTATTTATGGGGTACACAGTGATGTTTTGATATATACAATATGTAATGATCAAACCAAGGTAATTAACATATTCATCACCTCAAACATTTATCATTTTCTTTATATATACATGCATTTCTATGGATAAAACACGGCATTACATATCTATGTATAACATGGCAGGGATGGTTGAATAAACTGTACAATAGTGTTCAGTGACCTTCAGTGTTTTTCCCCTTTCCACAAGGACTTTAGATTAAGGGTGATAGCATGAGGAAATGGAACAAGAAACACAAAAATTATATGCAATTACAAGTGATAGTCAAGGAGTTTGGGGGCCAGGGAGTCCAGGGATCCTGCTGTCTCCATTCCTTTCTCATCAACTTTTTCTTATACAGTTTGCATGACAGCCTGAAAATTGAATGGCAGGTTGGGAGATAATATACCACTTACTCCACCCTCCCTGACATGCACATCAGCAAGTTCATCAGTCATTCTCATCAGGCCAAATGTTTCGCATATTAGAATGGATGAGGTGAAAAGGCCAGAGAGAATTATAGAATGTTGCTTTCTCAAATAGCTAGTTCTCACCTTGGCCCTCTTTGTCATAACAGGTTGCATTCAATTCAGTAAGATTCAGGCCATGCTGGTGATAACTAGATTGAAGATGCTGATCACCTGCAACATTTATCATTTCTATATGTTGGAAACATTCAAATCATCTTTTCTAGCTATTTGAAAATATATAATACATATTAACTGTAGTCAGTCTACAGTACTATAGAACACTAGAACTTATTCCTCTTATCTAGCTGTTATTTTGTATCTTTTCAACTCATCCTCCTCTCCCCTTCCCAGCCTCTAGTAACTACTATCCAACTCTCTACTTCTATGAGATCCACTTTTTAGCTTTATCACATTTTTTATTGTGTACTAGATATTATATACAAAACATAGTAGAAACTGAAATAGACAAAAATTTTATCTGAGGGAAAAAAATGCTCTTTCATCCATCAAGAAGCTAGGGTGAGGGACAATTGCTTTCAATCTAATGAGGAATTGAGCTGTTGCAGAGCTGAGGTATCACTTTTGTTACTTCCAGTTTACCTCTACTCTTAAATATCTGGAGGGTGGAATTGGTTCCTCTCTCCAGCAAGGTTTTTGGTCTCAGCACCCAAGACTATTCATTTCTTTCTGTTTTTCAGTTCTATCGTGTTTAGTCAGAAAAAAGTTCCATGGAAGAGTGATTTATAGATGAAAGTGATCATTAAGTTTGTGAGCTCCTTTGTATTTCAATATACCTTGCAAGCACATGCAAGCACGAAGAGTTTTAGTGTCTCCTTGTCAGAGCAAAAGTCTGAACTTTTACCAGGCTCACACCTCTTCTTGACTGTCCCCCAGACTATGTTAACACCCCTAGCAATGGGTTCTGCTTACCTAGGGAAAGACTCACTTCTCTCTGGAATTTAGTAAAAAATGTTTCTTAGTTCATCTCATGATTTCTCATTGTTAAGGTGGGAATGATGACATTTTGCAAAGTTCTACATCATAACTAGAGAAAGAATAAATGTTTAGTTGTCCCAGAGAAATGACAAGGTTTTTGACATCCAAAGATCTTTGGTCACTTTACCATACAAATCATATGCAATTTTACTTAAGAATGCACCATTTAACTTGGGAAAATTTTTTTTAAATGTCATCTTTGTAAGTATGACATTATTTCCTAGTACTAGCAACTTTTCTACAGAAAAGGTTTTTTATTTTATAAAACAGTAGTAGAATTGGATCAGATGACTGAAATATTATTTATCACTAGTATTTCAGGACTAGTCTTCTTTTATAAACTTAGGGATACTCTATATGGTCTGGAGACTGTATACTAGATGATTCCATAGATGTCCACACATGGTCTAAGACGTGAACGTCAGCCCTTGAGTTGTGCAATGTACTGCTTCTATATCAACCATAGAACAGTTATAAAACTCCAATGATATATCATACATGAAGTGCCAGCCATAAGTAGAAACTAAATTAATGCTTGTCACTTTCCTTTTAATTAACACAATTTTTGTAATAGTCATCTCACATTCCAGTAAGATTCTATTTTAAAATTTGTTGGGAATCACTGAATTGCTTTTATATTCACAACTAATTTTTTTCTTAATTTTTAGTTTTGGTTTGAGCAATTCAATATCATACTTCATGAAGAGGCTGAAACTGTTGCATTGGTAGGATCATCTATGCAGAGGGATCACTGGATGTACACCCTCGAAAGAATGGAGACAACAGATAAAGTCTGACCCATAGTTTATTCCTGAATACTAGCATATCTCTTGTTTGAAAATATGTCCAGGACACAAATGAATTTGGAATTTTATTATTTATTAGAACATAATTAAAGATATTTTAAAAAATGAACCTCAAGAAGATGTTCTACTCTGTTTTAAATTTTCTTCTCACTATGGACAGCAGTGCTATAAAAACAGACAAAGGAACTAATATTTCTTATCTACTATCAACCAGCCATACTATACATAAGATCTTACTTGAGTTTCACTTAATCTGATGAGATTGAGTTTCACTAGAATGCGTTTTCCATGTTATATGTTTGAAAAGGCAATGAAGTTTTAGAAAGATCAATAATGTGTTCTGAAACTACACAGCACACTATCAGGAGAATTTGAACTCCAATTTCAAAGCCCAGTGTCTCAACATTAGTTCATATAAATGAAAAAAAATCCAGAATATTGGATTTGATGTGTAATTATTATTTTCTGAATTATAAAGCTCATAGCTTCAAGTAGATATTCTAGAAGATAACTTTTTTTCTATGAATTAATTTCTCATCAGATTAGAACTGATATGTGCTTTGTGACATTAAGCATCAGGTAAAATCTAGTTTGAGTGAATGAATGAATGATTATTGCTTGCACTTTCAGTCATTTACACGTAGATCATTTCCATATTTTCAGATAATTAGATTACATTATTAAGGGTTTTCAAAGCCCAATTCAGAATTATAGCAACTTTTCTCAAAAACTTCTTAAGAGCAATGGTACATATTAGAATGTTTTGTTACAGCAGATACTTAACTTGATTGAGTGACCCAGTCTTATCAATGCACTCCTCAGCTGGTAAACCATTTGACTATAGGAAATGTGCTTCTGCCATCCTATTGTTAGAACCCAAAAGTATGCTAAATGTTTGAAAAGGATTTCATTAAAAATTCTATTTGTCAATACATGTTCATTGGCTCCTTAAATTTAAGAGAATGGAGATCATGGTATTATAAAATCAAAGGATAAGTTTTAAAATATGAATGATATGAACAGTTAACATCTCTTGGGCACATGTTTTGTGCTAAGCTTTGGGCTCAGTTCTCTGCATATGTATTTTGTGAAAACAGTCACTCTAGAGGCAGAAGTCTACTCATTTGATGGACAGGAAAATAAGACTTGCTGCAGTCTACCTGGGTAGTAAGTGGCATATCTGAAACTCAAAGCTGTGCCTTTCTGATTGCAAAACCCACACATTTAACTTGTAATACTTAACTGCATGGTTCTCAATCTTGCCTTGGTGCTCACTGACTGTCTATTTTGGAGCAAATTATTTAAACTTTGTGAATATCAGTTATCTCAGTTGTAAAGTGGCGATAATAACAAGGTCTATCCACATGCTGCAATGGTAGTGAGAGCCAAATTTAAAAGTCCATCTGTAGTAGAGTATTTCAATTGGATCAGTTAGGTGATTTTGTGGAGATGGAGAACACTCTTCCTTAGAGGTCCCCTATAGCCTAGACAGATTATTCTCCTCCTATACTGTGTTTAGGGAACTTAAACTGCTCATAAAGTCCAGTGGTATTTAAAAAAATATTGTCACGAGATCTAGGGGTTCTGTGAACAATACTTTGAGCTTAGTCCATTACTGCAATTCAAATATATGCAAGTTTGTTGAATACACTAGAAGATACTCTAGAAGGAAAAACAAGACCCTAAGAGAAAATCACCAGAATGAAGAAGTGATGTAGTTGGGTGGGCCAGATTGTAGGCCTAAGCAGTGATATATGGGAAGACATCCATGCTCAGTCATAACACCTATATCCCTCTCTCTTTCCCATCCAGTTATTCCCCCAGAATCCATGTATGGTCTGGGAGAAAAATGGCTATTCTATAAAGAGGACAAAGTCACTCCTGGTCTAAAGAATTCTGTTGAGAGCATTCTCTAGGAAACAGCTTGTCACAAAATGGAAATCTTTTCTTGGGCAGTGAGGAGAGGAGCAGCAGGGCTTGGTGATGTGAGCCTCCTAGAGTAGAATGGATGCAGGCCTACATGTGGTGCAGAACAACACGGTCTACCCAGCAGAAAGATCTCGAAACTTTAGGCAGTGAATCTGGTAACACATGAGACAATGTCTCTCCTCTCCCCATCTTGCCAAGATACTCTACTAGAGGAAGGGTCCTCCCCTAGAAATACAATCTGATGTGGCTCAGGAACCCTGGAAGATTCTTAGACTGATAGGCTGATCAAAGAGAAAGATTTCAAGAAAAATGTTAACTTGCGAGTGAGGGATTTTGAAATGCTAAAATTTGGGGAGCATGATTATAACTGTAATCCATTTTCACGAAGTTGTAGAAAGAGTTTGTACCATACCAGTTTTATATATGAGGGCATTTTGTAAACAATAATGTACTAGACAAAGGCTAAACTTAGAAAACATTCTTTCAACAAATAACGTTTCCTCTATTTGTGAGGAGCAATGTTAGACACAGAGGCACAGTCTGGTATGGGAAAGATATGTCTACAGATGTCAGCAAGTATTGAGATGGGTGCTGAAATAGCAATACATATCAGTACACTGGGGCAAGAGGGGAGGGCAGAAGTCAGGGTAATCCTCGGGATCTGAGGGGAAGCTTCTTGGAGGAGACAGATTCTAGATAAGCAGGAGTCAGCTAGGTGACCTAAACCAAGAGCATTTCAAAGAAAAGGGATAACATGTGCCAAGGTAAAGAGGGCTAAAAAAGCATGGCACCATCAGGGATAAGGGAGGAACTTGGTATGGCCAGTGCCTTTCAGTGAACCTGACACTGAGGAACACAGCCTGAGATAATGATAGAGAGAAAAACAGCAGCCAGAATGTGGAAGTTTTTGCATGCCCTACCAATATTTCTAACATAATCATGCAGGTGAGGAGATGTCCTGGAGGATTCCCACCAGGGTGTTCCATGATAAGATTGCATTTCTGAGATTGCTCGCAGGGGAGTGTGGAGGGTTCCTGAGCCCAGCCACACACCTAAAAGGCCAGCATGTCGTGTTATCTACACCCAGAGGAAGAGGAGTTGCTTTGGAGGAGCAACTGTGCCCAGTGCAGGGCACAGACACAGCAAAATGATAAATCACCACTTAGGAACACCTTGAAGTGTATTCTTATAAACCTGCAGTAAGTGGCAAAGTCATTCACAAACCAGTAAAACTGTAATTTATCTTGAAAAAAAATAAGATGCACAAGAAAAGTATAAAATGGAGGAATAAAAACAAATCTGAATTAATAGAGAAAGATACTTTGTTCCTGGATAGGAAGACACAATATTTAAATATTTCAGTACTCAGCAGAAAATCTATAAATTCAATGCAGTCAAATAAAACTCAGCAAGATTTTAAAAGCAATACAGTAAGGAAACTTTAAAATTTATCTGAAGAAATAAAAATGAGCAAAATTATCTCAGAAAATTTTGAAATATGAGATATTAAAACTTGCATTACAGATGTAAGTCAAATATTATGATAGTCATATAAAAATAAAACAACAAACCAATGGAACAGCATAGAGACACTAGCAATAAACCCTTCTATAAATAGAGCTTAGAATATGATACACTCCCTGTGGAGTAGATAGATTCTTTAATAAATAGTTTTGTGACAATTCTGCAAAAATAAAGTAATATACCTGCCACATGGAACTAAGTAAATAAATTCCAACTGAGCTAAAGACCTAACCAAAATGTGCCCCCATATATATATGTTTGCATGTCTGTGTGCCTGTATAGAGAATTAGAAGAAAATATACAGGTCTATGCATCTTACCTTAAGCTAGAGAAAGTTTTCCTTCAACAGGAAACAGAACCCTAAAGCAAAAGATTGTTATAGTTGTCTATGTCAAAATTAACAATCTTAAATTTCATGCAGCATCAACATAATTAAAAGTTAAAAGTCTGTCACTGGACAGAGCGGAAGAAAATTGACCAACTGTAAGAAAAATATTGTAATATTTAAAATACTCAATGTATATGTATTTATTACATAATTATAACAATAGGAAAAGAACATTTCAAAAGAAAATGAGCAATGGATATAACTGGCTTTTCACAGAAAAGAAAATATTAATGTCCAATTAACACTTCAAGTTATCATAATAGTAGTCAAGAAAATGTAAATTAACATAATGCAATGCCATCTTTTACCTATTGGGCTAGCAAGAAAGTACCACATATCAAGTGTTTCTGAAGGTTCAGAAAAACAGTTAATCTCATTCATTGATTATAGAATTGTAAATTATACGGCATTTTAGAGGGCAACCGACAATAACAAAGAATTTTTTAAAAAATGTGCACAACCTATACCTAACACTTTCACTTCTAGATATTTCTGAGAAACAATTGCACACATGCAGAGGGAAGTATATAAAAAGATATTCATGATACCATTGTTTGCAGTATTAATATGTTAGAAACAACCTATAGGAGCATTTTTAGAAGAATGGCTAAATCAGCTGTGATGTATTTATACAATGATATGTAAAGCAGAAGCTACAAAACACTGAAATGGCAAAATCTCTAACCAGATTGTCAGTAAAATCAAGGAAATTTAAGAGTGGTTGCTACGGAACACTATGAAAATAGAAACACGAAAATTCATCATATGTATATTTGAAAACTCATAGAAAAGGGTATCAAGATGCTAACAAACAATAATAATATTAGTTTTCTTTGAGGCAGAAAATATAAATGTAAATGTAAATATAAATATAAATGTGTTTAAAGTTTTCTTTAAGAAAACTGTGCTTTGTTCGTATTGTTGAATGGATATAAAAATACTGATTTATGATAAGGAAATGGAAGGCAGTCCCACTTGATAGTTGCATTGTTTTTCCTATGAGACGACATGAAATTTACAATCTGTTGACTGCAAATAAATATCATTAGTATAGTGATAACAGCTTAGAATGGCTTCTGTGGGACCCAACACTCCATCTGAGGTCAAAAACCTTAAGTTTGTAGGGCACCAAATCACAAGGTTTTCTAATTGTACCCAGCAGCTGTAAGCAGGAAGGGGTGACCAGGGAAAAATGATAGATGGATTAGTAGAAGATGTGGTGACTTGTAGAGCAGATGGAAGGGAGAGTTTTGAGGATGTATGTAAGAGAATGGGAAGGATTTAAATTAAGGGGTGAGGATAATGAATTTAAAGAAAAAGAATCAAGAACTTGAGGGGTTATTGGGGGGGGATCTCCTCTAAATTGCCTGTTCAAATAAGTTGCCCATTTTCTTCTAGTGGTGGTTTGACCATTTCTTATTGATTTGTGGGGTACTGATCCTTGCTATATGTCTTGTGAATATTCCTGTACTGTGAATTAAGGAGTGAGAAGGTAGAGGGATGAAAGTTGTGATTAGAGAACCTGAAATTCTGGCTGAAATCCCAGTTTGTGGGAATGGGTTGCTGAAGTGGAATGAAGATGAAATTCATTGACTTTAAGAAAAGCAAAAAATGTTGTAACCAAAGAGTTGGATGGGCTGTACACAAGAATTCTCAGGTCATTCATAATGAAACTTGGACTTTTTGCTGGGGTAGAAAATTGTTAAGATGAGTGCCAAAGTCTTACATTCATTAGGAGTAGAGATAGGAGAGACAATTTGGTAGATTCTTTGTATCCAGAGGAAATGCATCTCAGAGGAAGAGGGACTGATATCCTGGTGGAAGCATCATGGCCTGGAGAGGAAGATAGGCCTAGGAGAATAGGTAAACAGCTGGCTTGTAGCCTCATAGGCTTGGGATATGATGGGAAAATGAGCCACTTCCATTTGAAGGGTCTGACGTAGAGCTAGTGTCTATAAGGCAAAGACAGATTTGAGTTACTCTTTTGTAAAGTCTCTATGTTCTCTAAGAGTACAGGTGAAGCCTGTACAGGTGAGATTAGGGGTCGAAAAGAGTTAGATGTAGCGAGTGGCCTTCACATTTCCTTAATAAATGAGTTGCACAAAAATCTGTTGAAACTTTATTTCATGCTTTTCATCTCTTATAAACTTAGTAATAGATAATTTGGCTTTAGTGAACCTGAATTATCTGTTCTACATTTATATGTTGCCTCCTTTTTACAATTGCAGGTTGGATGAGGTTTCAACCAGGAAAAGGAGAAAAAACAGTACCTGTCAGCATATTGCATAATAATACATTTTAAACCAGAGAGCAGATTGAAAGAGTGTTATTTGAAATTCTACCTTACAAAATTTTAGGTGCCCCCAGCTGAGTATTTCATTAAACATATTTCCTGTGGGGCTCCTTTTTGAATCTTGGAACTTCTTTCAGTAGCCATTCATTGAGCAAAGCCCATAAGTCACACAGCAAGTGTTAGGAACAAACAGTCCTAATACTTAGCACTCAGAGAGAATAGCACATTATCCTGCTTTAAGAGATGATCAAATAGACGGATTCTATTCTAGAATTTTGCTTATTGTAGTTGACACTAGCATACTTTCTTAGGGAGTGAAATTAGGTCAAATATGAAAATGGACCAGGTTTCTTTATAGTTATATTTTTACTTATTCCAAATGTCACCAATATTATCAGAAAATTTATCTTTCCCCATACCAATACAATTTTGGCTTCTGTTAATAATATGATTTTATTAAGATGAGAGACCAGAACATTTTATAAGAGTAAATAATACCAATATTGTAAAAAATAATCAACAGGAAAATGGAATTCCTAAAGAACAGATTCACATATTTACAGGCAATATTTTAGTCAATCTCCAATTCAATTTAAGACACTAACCTCAGGAGTTTCTTCAGAGAAACTTTTTTGTTCCTTTTAATGGTAGCACCATCTTCTCATTGTCTAGGCTTACAGTATTACCACTACAGTTGACACCTACTATGGTTTAACAGTATGTGTCCCTCTGAGATTCATATGTTGAAACTTAAATTCCAAAGTGATGGTGTTAAAAGGTGGGGCCTCTAGGAGACAATGAGCCCGTGAGGGCAGAGACCTCATGGATGGGATTGGTGCTCGAATAAAGACTGTGAGGGAGAGAGTTTGTCCCTTTTTGCCCTTCTGCCCTCTGTCACGTGAGAACACAATTGTGCCTCACTTCATGTAAAGATGCAGCAACAGACACCATCTTAGAGGAGAGTAAGCTCTCATCAGACATTGAATCTGCTGGGGCCTTGATCTGGGACTTTCCAGCCTCCAGAACTATAAGCAATAAACTTCTGTCATTTATAAAGTATTTTGTTATAGCAGCAGGAATGCAGTAAGACAACACCTTCTCTCCACTTGCTACTCGTATTTAAGTTGTGAAATCTTGTATATCTGAACAAGGATTAGATCTTTTATATGTTTATATTTTTCTCACCATTTTCATTTGCATAACCTGAATTCAGGCCTTCATTTTCTCTGGCTAAAACTATAGCAATAGTCCCCTTAATGAGATCATTGCTTTACATTATTTCCTTATTTAATTTATTTTACACATCATTTTCTACAGATTCAAATTCAAACAATTTACTATTTACTCATTCAACAAATATTCATTGAGGCCTAATAGGTGACAGGCACTGTTCCAGGTTCCTGGGTTTCAGTTATGAATTTTCAGCAAGGTCTTGTGGAGTTTACATTCTAACAGGGAAAGGGACATCAGATCTTAAATGAGTAGACAAATACATGGAAAGTAACTGATATGGTTTGGCTGTGTTGCCACCCAAATCTCATCTCGAATTGTAGTTCCCATAATCCTCACATGTCATTGAAGGGACCCGTGGGAGGTAATTAAATCATGGGCATGGGTTTTTCCCCTGCTGTTCTTGTGATAGTGAATAAGTTCCACAAGATCTGATGGGTTTATAAAGGGCAGTTCTCCTGCACATGCCCTCTTTCTTGTTGCCATGTAAGATGTGCCTTTGCTCCTCCTTCACCTTCCACCATAATTGAGAGGCATCCTCAGCAATGCAGAACTGTGAATTTATTAAATCTCTTTTTCTTTATAAATTACCCAGTCTCGGGTATGTCTTTGTTAGCAGTGTGAGAACAGACTAATACAGTAAGTTTCAAAAAGTAATAAGGGCTAGGAAGAAAATGAAACAGAGTGATGTGAAGAAGCATGACTAAGTGGGTTGAGAGGAAGGTTTACTGTGAAGCTGATGAAACTCAAGACAAAGAGCCCTTCAATTGCAGAGACCCTTTCCTCAGCCTTGGTGGAACCCTAGAAATGTGTTGCATGGTCATATTCACTAAAGTAAGATGTTTTTCCCCAGCTGGTTACATTGATGTCTCATTCCATTCTGACTATTTAAAGATGGCCTTAAAACTATTTAAAATTTGGAACCAATCCTCGGTAGGGGACTAATTAGATTTGTTGAACAAAAACAGCCTTACTGAAAGAGAACATAGTGACAAGATATAGTAGCCATTTGAAGAAATTTGGCCAGAGTTTTCTAGGTAGAGGAAATAGCAAAGCAAGGGTCCTCAGCAGAACTTAGCTTGAACCTATGTCTCTGAGGCTGAGTGAGGAGGAGAATGGTGATAAATGAGCTAGGGAGGTAACCAATGGCCAGGTATGCAGAAGTTTGCAGACATCATAAGAAAGCTGGACTTCATTCCAACTGCAGTGTGAAACTGATCAAAGGTTTTCATGGGTGTTACACAATATAATTTAACTTGAAAATATTATTTCGGCTTCTCTGTTGAAGGAGATTGTTTGAGGAGGAATGGCAGCAGGGCACGCAGTTAGCATGCCAAGGCAGTATCAGCAAGAGATAAGGTCTCTGTAGGCTAGGTCAGTGAATTAGAGACAGATATTCCGAGTATGTTTTCAGGGGAAAATGGGCAGGAATTCTCAATATGTTTGAAATGGAGGTGAGGGACTCTTGTTTTTCCCCCCTTTTGACCAGAGAAGTAGATAATGGTATCATTTATTAAGAAGAAAATTGGAAGTACAGGTGTTTAGGGGTATGTGGAGTAAAAGATCTATTTTTTTTTTACTATGTTGAAGGTGTTATTACTATTGGCTATTCAAGACAATATCAAGGAAGCAGCTGGTTAGTGACTTTTAAAAATAGAATTTTAAAAATATAATTTATTGTTTTGTACAATTTTAGGTTTATGGCAAAATTAGGTAGGAGGTACCGAGATTGTCCATATACCTCCTGCTCTACACATGCTGAGCCTCCCTCTTGAACAAAATCCCACATCATAATAGTACATTTGTTACAATCAATGCACCTGGATATTGAATTTGGAGATCAATGAAGAGGCTGACCAAAGATATAATGTGCTACTTAATATCATGAGATTGGATGACCAACTAGAGAGAGTGTATTAGGAATAGAAATAATTCAAATCTCTCCACAATCTGCACTATTTCTCTTTATGCTTTGATCTTTTTTTTAATTTTTTAATTTTTTAATTTTTTTTATTATACTTTAAGTTCTAGGGTACATGTGCATAACGTGCAGGTTTGTTACATATGTATATTTGTGCCATGTTGGTGTGTTGCACCCATCAACTCGTCAGCACCCATCAATTCATCATTTATATCATGTATAACTCCCCAATGTAATCCCTCCCCCCTCCCCCTCCCCATGATAGGCCCTAGTGTGTGATGTTCCCCTTCCCGAGTCCAAGTGATCTCATTGTTCAGTTCCCACCTATGAGTGAGAACATGCGGTGTTTGGTTTTCTGTTCTTGTGATAGTTTGCTAAGAATGATGGTTTCCAGCTGCATCCATGTCCCTACAAAGGACGCAAACTCATCCTTTTTTATGGCTGCATAGTATTCCATGGTGTATATGTGCCACATTTTCTTAATCCAGTCTGTCACAGATGGACATTTGGGTTGATTCCAAGTCTTTGCTATTGTGAATAGTGC
>NW_016807377.1:1094152-1103323 GCF_001698545.2 Rhinopithecus bieti | reverse complement strand
TATATATATATATATATATATATGGAAATAGCCATATATACATATATGAATATTTTCTCCAGTTTATTGCTTTCAAAAATCAGAAGGTTTTGATTTTGATGATGTTTAGTTTATCATTTTCCTTTAATATTCTGTGCTTTTTGCATTCTGGGTAATATTTGCCTTTCCTAAGCTCATAAAGTTTTCTACTAAGTTTTCTTGTACAGAATTTACAGTTTTATCTTTTATGTTTGGTGTATAGTCAATTATGAGTAAATTTATGTCTAAGGTATAAAATAAGTGTTGATTTAATTTTTTTCCATATGAATATCTTATATTAAATATACTAAATATATATTTAATGGGAGCATAAACTACTTTTTTATTAGTTTAAATATTTAGCAATAGGTATATACATGCTGAGTTTCAAAAGTTAAAAAGTCACATTTATTGAGGTATAATTTATGGGCACAGTGTATGATCTTTGATCTGCTTTCTGTTACTATAGAAAATATTTATCTTTTTTTGAAGAATTTTATATAGATGGAATCATGCAGCATGTACTGCTTAGTTTCTTGCTTCTTTTGCTCAGTGTAATATTTTGGGGATTCATCCTTGTTGTTATGTATATTAGTAAAATTTTCCTTTACATAGTAGGGATATATCATATATCCACGTACTGATTGAATATTTAGGGCATTTCCAGATTTTGGCTTGCATAGTCTTCTATTGCTGTGTAGTACAGTGTCCAAATATAACACCTTAAAGCAACACACATTTGTTATTTCACAGACTTCTGAATTAGAAATCTGGGCACAGTTTAGCTGGGCCTTCTGCAAGCCTGCGAACAAAGCTCCGTCCAGCTGAGACGGACGAAGGAGTCTCTTTTAAACCCACTCAGGTTGTTGGCAGAATTCCTCTCCTGGGGGCTGCAGAAGATATGATGACTTGCTTCTTAGATGCCTGAAGTGGAAAGCAATACCTTCTGTAGAGAGAATGCCATCAAGATAGAATCTCAGATAACCTAAAGTCAACCCAGGAGTGATATCGCAGCATTTTGCTACCTTCCGTTGGTTAGAAGCAAGTTACAGGTTCCACCCACACTCAAGGGAAGGGAATTATACTAGTCATAAACACCAGGATATGGAAACAAAGGGGCCCCCTAAAAGTTCATGGTCACAAGGCTATTCCAAGTAAATTTGTTATGAATGCATGTGTACAAGATTTTGGGTACACATATGTTTTTGTTTCTTTTGGATAAACACTCAAGGGTGGAAATGCTGATATATGTGGTAAAAGTATATTTAACCTTTTAATAAACTGCCAAGCTATTTTTGAGAGCAATTGTACCATTTTAAATTCAAACCAAAATGTGTAAGATTTCCAGTTGTTCCATATTATCACCAACATTTGGTATTGTCAATTTCTTTAATGTTAGCCATTCAAGTGGGTGTGTAGTAGTATCTTATTATGGTTTTGCTTTGCATTTCCTTAAAAACTGTCAATGTTGACCATCTTCTCATGTGTTTATTGGCCATTCATATATTTTCTTTTGTGAATGTCTATTTAAATCTTTTAGCCTTCTTTTTCTTGGCTTGTTTGCTTTTACATATTCTTGATACAAGCCATATGTCAGAGATACATATTCTGTGAATATTTTCTCCAGTTTGTTGCTTTCAAAAAGCAGAAGGTTTTAATTTTGATGAAGTCTAGTTTATCATTTCCCTTTAATATTCTGTGCTTTTTGTATTCTAAGTAATATTTGCCTTTCCTAAGCTTACAATTTTTTTCCTAAGTTTTCTTATACAGAATTTGTAATTTTATCTTTTATGTTTGATATATAGTCAATAATGAGTTAATTTATTTCTAAGGTGTAAAGTAAGTGTTGATTTAAATTTTTTCATGTGAATATCTAGTTGATTTGGCACATTTTTTTGATAAGACTATTCTTTTCTTGTTTAATTATCTTGGCTCCCTTGGCAAAAATCAATTGACCATATGCCCATGAATCTCTTTATTCTGTTCCATTTACTCTAATGACAAAACCACTGTTCTGGCTACTGTAATTCTACAGTAAGTTTTCAAATCAAGTGTTGTAAGTCTTCTGACTTTGTTTTCCTCTTTTAAGATACATTAGCTACTCTACATTCTTTTTATTTAAACATAATTTGAGAGTCATCTTGTCAATTTTACAAAAAAACTAGATTTAGATTTTGAATGGGATTGTGTTGAATCTATAGATCAATTTGGGAAGAATTAATGACTTAGGAATATTCTGTGTTCAAATCTATAAACATGGCATTTCTCTTTATTTACTTTGTTTGCTCAAATCTTTAATTTTTCTTGGTGATATATTTATAACTTTCAATGTAAAATTCTGCAATATATTTTTTGTTAAATTTGTACTTAAGGTTTTTGTGGTTTCGGAGTCATTTAACCGGTATTTTACTTACAATATTCATTGATCATATTATATACCAATATACCAATTTATTTTATGAGTTAATTTGTGTTTTGGCAAGGTTTTAATTCTGAGTTTTAGTAATTGTATCTTTTAAGATATTTATTTCATCTAGCTTTTCACATTTATTGTAATAAAGTGGTTCATAATATTCTATTATTATCTTTTGACATCTAGGGTCTGTAATAATATCCTTTATTTCTCAAGTTGATAATTTTGATTATTCTTATTTCAAAAAATTAACTTTTATTAATTTTCTAAATTATCAGTTCGCTTCCTATTCATTCTCCCCACTTTATTATTGTTTTTATTCTATTTAATTTTTTAGATTCCTAAAGTTGAAGCATAGATCATTGCTACTGTATCTTTTTTCCTCTGATATAAGTATCTTATATTTATGGCTCAGTTATAGGGAATGTTCTATTAAATTCTGTATTGATTTTTGGGTACAGTGTCATATTAAATATCATTTAGATCAAGTTGGTTGACAGTGTTGGTGAAGTCTAGTAGAACCATATTGATTTTCCCTCTACTTTTTTCTTTAAATTACTGAGAAAAAATGGTGAAATATCTGTGTCTGTGCCAGTTCTATCAGTTTTTACTACGACAATTTTGAAGCTTCATTATTAGGTGCATATGTATTCTGAATGTTTTGTTTTCTTGATAAATTAGACTTGTATCTTTAGGAAGTGTTCCTGTTCACTCTTAGTAACCTTCCTTGTTCTGAAGTTCACTTTGCCAGATGTTAATATTGGCAGACCTAGATTTCCAATTACTAGTGTTTGCTGCATGGTATATATTTTTCCATCTTTTAATTTTTAACCAAATTGTCTTGTTACATTTCAAATGAGTTTCTTACAGACAGTATATGTCAGGTTTTGCTCTTTTTTTCCGACTTGATAGTATCTTTCTTTTAATTGTGGTTTAAATCATTTAAAGTTATTATTAAATCAAATAACAAGCAAAATCACACCAAGGTCTATCATGATTAAATCTCTTAAAACCACTCAGAAAGAGAAACTTTTAAAGTAACCATAAGGAGGAAAAAGCCTATGATGTACAGATATGAGCAATACAGGAGATTCCTATTAGAAACTATAAAATCCTGAAGATAATGAGACAACACCATTAAAGTGCTGAAAGAAGAAAAAACAACATAGAAACCTTTCAAATATGAAGTTAAAATAAAATAAAAGTCTATTTTTTCAGACAAACCAAGGAGAGAATTTATCACTACCAGACCTGCATTGCAAAAGATATGAAGGAAAGTTTTTTAGACAGAAGGAAAATAATAGTGTGTTAGGGGAAAATGTGGATCTACGTAAAGGAATGTAGAGTGACAGAAATAATAATTAAGTGGATAAGTATAAAATAATTCTTTTCTAACTTTTAACTTATTTAAAACATAATTAATTGGTTTAAAAATAAAGCTGATTTAGTATGGGGCTTACAACTTATATAGAAGTAACATATATGATAACTATAGCACAAAAGATGATAGGGATAAAATGGAAGTATAATGTTATAGCATTTTTATGTCACATATGAAGTGGTACGATGTTATTTGAAAAATGATTGCAATAAAATAAAGTCGTATATTGTAAATCCTGGCAAAAACCAAGGGTTAAAGAAATAAAACAAAGAGTAATAGCTAATAAGACAACAGTGAGAATACAATGAAATTTTAAAAATATGCTCGATCAAAAGAAGAAGATATAGAGGGGAAAAAAGAATAAATAGTACATAACCATATAACCCACAAACTTCAGCCACTTTGATGCTTAACTCCAAACTCTGTCTTCTCAAAATTCTCTGCTTAGCCTTTTTACCTATGCTACAGTCTGGAAAATATCTCTAGGTAAAATGCTGGAGCGGTCATATGATTCAACTCACTCGTTTTTATCCTCTCAGAGATCACAGTCATGTGCTGCCTGTTGTCCAGTGTTTGAAAATAGGTGTTTCATATATTTTGTTTAGTTTTAAAATTGTTTATTCTGGAAAGATATGTCTAGACCTTGTTTCTCCATTATGGATGGAAGTAGGTTTTTGATACCTGAACAATATTTTGAACTAAGGTTTTAATGCTAGAACTTCTCTAAACTGGAGATTCTTAATAGGGCATTTATTTAGTATGTGCCAGGCACTGTAACTAACATGTAATGTTCTTTGGTCTTCTCATGAATCTTATTATGTTGGTACTATTCTTATCTCCATTTTATAGATGAAAAAAATGGGAGAAGTTAAGTACTCTGCCCCAGGTCCCACAGCTAGTAAATGGCATAGGTGGATCTCAAACCCAGGACTGTCTACACTAGTTTATACTCCTAACCACTACTGTCTTTATATATTGGGTTTGACTTACTGCTTTGGGCGTGTCTTAGAAGTGGAAGAAGTAACATTTACAAATTATTTATAATAAAGAAACAGACTGTATTCAAAGTCACCCCTCTCTTTCTTTCTTTATATTATGATATGTTTTTTTCTGAGGGGCATATGAGAAGTGATGTTACATCTAGAAGTCAATGAGGGTTACACTGAGATTTTTCCTGTCCATAAGCCTCATCTTTCATTAGTCACCTCTGGAAAATTGTTGTGAACAACTGCTATGAACTAGAAGTGCTATGAATGCTTAATAAGAGATATATAGCTTGAAGAATGATAGATAAAAACTGAAAACACAAAGCAACCTAACCAAATGGCCAAAGGTACTGCACTCGGTAATGGTGTCAAATTAAATGTGGGCACACTCTTATTTATTACATAAGCTACTCTCTTTTTCCTCTTGAAAATAGGGATTGAAATTTGCCTTTCTCTTTCTTAAAACTTCCTTTCTTACTCTTGAGTATCAAATTTTCATTAGACATGAGACAGTCATTTTTATAGACCTCTCCTTAAAGGTCAAAATAAAACTTTTCTGTCTGTGATTTTTTTAACAGGTAGGGAAGTGGCAGTAAACAAAATTAAGATTGTAGCCATGGTAGTTCTTTTTGTGTAACTGTGTCTTCCTCCTTTTATTAAATTTAAAACCCTTTGACAATAGTCCTATGACCCTACAACAAACTTGCTAAGACTCCAGTCAGTTTTGTATAAAGTAAAAGTGTCTTCATATAGGTAGCCCACCAAGCACTGGGCTGAGGGTCTAGGGTGAACGTTCGAAGACAGGATCATAGTTTAGAGCTGTAAATGGAATTAAATGTTTTTGCAGCTGAAAACTGTCTGTGTGCAGTTTATGTCACGTGGCTCAACTCAAGACTTCAGTAAATGGGTCTGTCCTTCCCAAGGTTTATCTGTAGTCATGATATCCCACAAATAAAATATAATTGGTAT
Organism: Rhinopithecus bieti; assembly: GCF_001698545.2. Lineage (NCBI taxonomy): Eukaryota > Metazoa > Chordata > Mammalia > Primates > Cercopithecidae > Rhinopithecus > Rhinopithecus bieti. Next base: position 1,097,556 of record NW_016807377.1, on the reverse strand, counting down.
TAAGGTACTTTGAAATGTTACCCCACCTGGCTATAGTCCTGGGAGATAAATGAAAAAAAAAAAAAAAAAAACCTAAGAGAGTAGAAATTCAGCATTTTTGTTATGCTCAATGGATTTTCTTTAAGCCACTTGCCCTAATGGTGTTCATGGATTCTAATGCACCCTTATCTTTATAAGGCCCTTTCACTTAAAAAAAAAAAGTACAACCATTAAGGAAATTAAACATGAGTAGGTGAGGAGGGGCTGGGGCAAAGAACAGGGCAGCTTTGCATTTCTATTGTTTTGCATTGCTTTGTATAGGTTTTCATAAGTATTTTGTTCAAAAAGCAACTCTAATGTATAAGTATCAAACTCTAAATAGAACAAATACTTTGATTTTCAATTTTTCATATGAAAACAGGTTTGTACATTTTTTTCTCCATGATTTTATCATGCTCTCATATTCTATTTAATATGCCTGGAATTGATACATTAATATTGTGTATAATTATATGTAAACATTTCATTATGTGTTAATGTTTTTAATGTATTTATTCATGTAATTAGACATGTTTCTGCCTGCTACTTAATATATTGTATGTTTTACATTTGTACTTTTTTTCTGTATGGGGTGTTCTCTAAATACACATACACGCATGCACAAACATACACTCTCCACACTCATTTTCTGTGTTTGTATAAGCCACCATGAACAATTTGGGGGAAAGAGGAAGTTAATGAGTTAATGAAGTAAGCAAAAGAAATACATTGAATAATAGCCTAAGTATGTGACAGCCTCCACTTTAATCGGCCCTGTCTTTAATAACCATGCCTATGAAGTAGCAGGAGGAAAAGCAAGGAAGAAGTGCCATATACTTCCAAACAACAGCACAAATGATGAAAAGGGTAAAGTGCAAATACATTTTGATTTTAATGTTACTTAACTCTTTTAGTGCCCTAGAGAAGAAATACTGAGTTCAACCAAAGGATACTGTCTGAAACCATCCAGAGCTGACCCTCTAATCACTCTGAGGGAAGCAGAATGACTCGCAGACGAGAGATCACAGGCTGCATGGGCCACTGGCCTGGGAGGGGGTTAAGCAACTTTATCTGATCTTCAGCTATTTTACTGAACAATTAGTGACCTACAGTCTGGACAAGTTAAAAGCTAGAAGTGAAGCCAGGACTCCTTGAGACTCCAGCTGGCATTAAGTGACAAGAAAGAATTCAGAGGCCAGACAAAGCTGTTATTATGAGCCTTTGGCGAGGAAGAAAATGAAATTTTTAAATGGGGAAAAATGATGAAGAATACAAGGTAGAACTCAGGAGCAATGTTTTTTTTTTTTTTGAGCGAATTAAACCTCAGTTTTTAAATCTTTTTGCTTTCATTGCTAAATTTGATAAAATTTCAATTACAGAAAATTTTAATACTGTTAATGAAAGTGGTGATAAATAACGGTATCCATGAAAATTTATAGTGCCTGCAAAGTAAAAGATGATGATAAATTATTTTCATTGACATTTCAACCAAAAGGCATGTGACATTTATTGATTAAATTCTTTGGAAATGGTGCCAGTTGTGTTTTCAGAAGAAAAAAATAATCTTGATGTATTTTCTTGCTATCTTTTAGAAAACATTCTAATCTCATAGCTTAGTTAATGGGTTCTGAAAATTACCAAATCGTAAAAGATAAAAACTAGTGAATTTAGACATTAATGTTAGTCATTAATGTTAGTCTGAATGTTAGATCAATGTCATTGGGAGAAATAAAAGGTCTCTAAAAACCCTAGGATCATAAAATGCTTATCTGAATTTTATATACCAATATTATAGGGAATGGAATGTCTGTTAAACTAAATCTAAAAAGTAACAGAAAAAGTGCTAATTGTAGCACTCTGGGGACCTCCAGTACAGACAAGATATAAATGAATTGATATAGACAGAGAGAGGCTCTGTTGTTCTAAGTCTTAGATATGTAGGAATCTCCAAAATTGGCAATTGGATGAGTTTGGGGCTACTGTGTGCATCTGCCATCATGATCCACCAATTATAATTGCCAGTTGTGTCAGTAAACTAAATGCAGCACAGAAAAACTTCACTTTCTGAGGGGTCTTGGTTGTAAAAGTACATAAGAAAGTATATAGACTCTAGAATACTAAAAAGACAAATGCAAGACATGAGTAGATAATATGGTGTGAACATCAATTATACATGAAGAATATGTGCATTTTAAAAACAGAAGACAGTATGATCACATCGGAAGGAACTGCCATATTGGTGCCTTAGTATTGACATACTTGGTTAAAAGCAAAAGCCCATCCAAAAGCACGTAATAAGAAGCTTGGGAGAATTGAGAAAAAATAATATCACAATATTCAAAAGACTTCATCATTTTAACCTTCCATTGTTCACACTACTGTTTAAATGAAAAACTTGCTTCTTAAACCTGTTGCTTAACAATAATTGTTTTAAGGATTTCCTTTCAATGGTCACCTTTACCAGATTCTTGCATTTAATCTATTCCTAGGGTAAATCCTGTGTAAACACTTATTGACCCAAGTAAGACCTGGGACTCTACTGTAGTTTAGCACTTACTAGAGGGGAATCAACAGTTATGATTGCTTCTAAAACTTAAATCTGGGAGTTCTTTGGACAAATTCTCCTTGATAAGGCTGAAGTCCCTAACTATAATCAAAATGCTGATTTTAAAATTTCTCCTGGGAAGGAAAATAGCATTAGCAATTTGAGACTCTTAACCAAGGTTTTATATCACAGTATATTTAGTGTCAACATTTCCCGGAAGACAGCTTACTTATATTGCTAAATGGTGAAACATGAATGCTTGCAAATTCCTCTGAAAGAGCTCTCTCTGACTATGGCTACTCATTCTTGATGGGATAGAGTCTTAATTTCTGAGTATAGCGTAAGTCACCTGGTGTACCAGCCAAACTCAATGAAGATTGAATGGCCTCTCCGCATCTCTCTGATGCATCTATTTCCGTTCACCAAATTACCCTGAGATTCTCTCCAGGGGAAAGAAAATGGATATTTGGAGCCTGGGAGGAAAATTCAACCTGGAGGAAAAAAAGTTGGCATGAATAACTAGATCGGCCACAGGGTCAATGATTGTTTCAGAGACAGTGTTATGGCTATTACCCGAACTGCACATTTTCTTGCCACAATAATGATAACGTTATATTCTGAAGGAAGGAAATCTGCTTTAAAAAGTTAAAAGAACGTTACCAGCTGAAGTTCTAAGTAGCCTTGCGATGGGGTTTTTTTTTTTTTTTTAAGAGCTTAACAACAGAGAAAAAGGAGAGTTTCTTTATTGATTTTGAGTTGAGGTTGACCTGAGCAGAGCTCTTTAGTTTAATTAGGTCCCATTTGTCAATTTTTGCTTTTTTCTGAGTTGCTTTTGGAGTCT
>NW_016807377.1:1084359-1093210 GCF_001698545.2 Rhinopithecus bieti | reverse complement strand
TNGCCAAGTCAATCCTAAGGCAAAAGAACAAAGCTGGAGGCATCACGCTACCTGACTTCAAACTATACTACAAGGCTACAGTAACCAAAACAGCATGGTACTGGTACCAAAACAGAGATATAGACCAATGGAACACAACAGAGCCCTCAGAAATAATATCACACATCTGCAACCATCTGATCTTTGACAAACCTGATAAAACAAGAAATGGAGAAAGGATTCTCTATTTAATAAATGGTGCTGGGAAAACTGGCTAGCCATATGTAGAAAGCTGAAACTGGATCCCTTCCTTACAACTTACACAAAAATTAATTCAAGATGGATTAAAGACTTAAATGTTAGACCTAAAACCATAAAAACCCTAGAAGAAAACCTATGCGATTCCATTCAGGACATAGGCATGGGCAAGGACTTCATGACTAAACATCAAAAGCAATTACAACAAAAGCTGAAACTGGGTCCTTTCCTTACTCCTTATACAAAAATTAATTCAAGATGGATTAGATACTTAACTGTTAGACCTAAAAACATAAAAACCCTAGAAGAAAACCTAGGCAAAGGCATGGGCAAGGACTTCATGTCTAAAACACCAAAAGCAATGAACAAAAGCCAAAATTGACAAATGGGATCTAATTAAACTAAAGAACTTCTGCACAGCAAAAGAAACTAGAGTTTCTTTTGAGTGAACAGGCAACCTACAGAATGGGAAAAAATTTTTGCAATCTACTCGTCTGACAAAGGGCTAATATCTAGAATCTACAAAGAACTCAAACAAATTTACAAGAAAAAAACAACCCCATCAAAAAGTGGGGGAAAGATATGAATAAACACTTCTCAAAAGAAGACATTTATGCAGCCAACAGACACAAGAAAACGTGTTCTTGTTTTTCAAATAATTCTTTTTTAAAATTTTTAAGTTCAGGGGTACATGTGCAGGTTGTGCATGTTTGTTACACAGGTAAATATGTGCCATGGTGGTTTGCTGCACAGATCATCCCATCACCTAGGTATTAAGCCCAGCATACATTAGCTATTCTTCCTGATGCTCTTTCTCTTCCCCCTACCCTCTGACAGATCCAGCAGTGTGTTGCTCCCCTCCTCATGTGTCCATGTGCTTTTCATCATTCAGCTACCACTTATGAGTGGGAACATTAGTTATTTGGTTTTCTGTTCCTGTGTTAGTTTGCTGAGGAGAATGGCTTCCAGCTCCATCCATGTCCCTGCAAAGGATATGATCTTGTTCCTTTTTATGGCTGCATAGTATTCCATGGTGTATATGTACGTTTTCTTTATCTAGTCTTTCATTTATGGGCATTTAGGTTGATTCCATGTCTTTGCTATTGTGAATAGTGCTGCAATGAACATGCACATACATATATCTTTATAATAGAATGATTTATATTTTTGGGGCATATATCCAGTAATGATTGCTAGGTCAAATGGTATTTCTGCCTCTAGGTCTTTGAGGAATTGTTGACTACTTTACACTCCCACTAACAGTGTAACAGCATTCCCTTTTCTCCACAACCTCACCAGCATGTGTTGTTTTTTGACTTCTTAATAATGGCCATTATGATTAGTGTGAGGTGGTATATCACTGTAGTTTTGATTTGCATTTATCTAATGATTAGTGATGTTGAGCATTTTAAAATATGTTTGCTGCCTGCATGCATGTGTTCTTTTTGAGGAGTGTCTGCTCATGTTCTTTGCCCACTTTGTAATGGTGTTTTGTTTTCTTCTTGTAAACTTGCTTAAGTTCCTTGTAGGCTCTGGATATTAGACCTTTGTCAGGAGGATAGATTGCAAAAATTTTCTCCTATTCTGTAGGTTGTCTGTCCACTCTGATGACAGTTTCTTTTGCTGTGCAGAAGCTCTTTAGTTTAATTAGATTCCATTTGTCAATTTTTGCTCTTGTTGCAATTGCTTTTGATGATTTCATCATGAATTTTTTTGCCCATGCCTATGTCCTGAATGATATTGCCTAGTTTTCTTCTAGGGTTGTTATAGGTTTGGGTTTTACATTTGAGTCTTTAATCCATCTCAAATTGATTTTTGTATATGGCATAAGGAAGAGGTCCAGTTTCAATTGTCTGCATGGGGCTAGCCAGTTCTCCCAGAACCATTTATTAAATAGGAAATCCTTTCTCTATTGCTTGTTTTTGTCAGGTTTGTTGAAAATCAGGTGTTTGTAAGTGTGTGATCTTATTTCTGTGCTCTCTATTCTATTCCATTGGCCTATGTGTTTGTTCTTGTACCAGTACCATCCTGTTTTGGTTACTTTAGCCTTGTAGTGTAGTTTGAAGTCAGGTAGCATGATGCCTCTAGCTTTGTTCTTTTTGCTTAGGATAGTCTTGGCTTTTCAGGTTTCTTTTTTTTTTTTTTTTTTGGTTCCATACGAATTTTAAAGGTTTCTTTGAATTCTGAGAATAGTATCAATGATAGTTTAATGGGAATAGCAATGAATGTATAAATAGCTTTGGACGGTATAGCCATTTTTACCATATTGATTCTTCCTATCCATGAGCATGAAATGTTTCTCCATTTGTTTATGTCATCTCTAATTTCTTTGAAAAGTGGTTTGTAGTTCTCTTTGAAGAGGTCCTTTCCTTCCCTTATTAGCCAGATTCCTAGGTATTTTATTCTTCTTGAGGCAATTGTAAATGGGAGTTAATTCACGATTTGGCTCTCTGCTTGCCTGTTGTTGGTGTATAGGAAAAGTCTCAAGATACAAAATCAATGTGCAAAAATTGGCTATACGAGCTCTTTTTTGGTTCCATATGAAATTTTAAGTAGTTTTTTCTAATTCTGTGAAGAAAATTAATGGTAGCTTGATGGGGATAGTATTAAATCTATAAATTACTTTGGGCAGTACGGCCATTTTCACAATACTGATTCTTCCTGTCCATGAGCATGGAATGTTTTTCCATTTGTTTGTGTCCTTTCTTATTTCCTTGAGCAGTGGTTTGTAGCTCTCCTTGAAGAGGTCCTTCACATCCCTTGTAAGTTGTATTCCTAGGTATTTTATTCTCTTTGTAGCAATTGTGAATGAGAGTTCACTCATGATTTGGCTCTCTGTTTGTCTGTTATTGGTGTATAGGAATGCATGTGATTTTTGCACATTGATTTTGTATCTTGAGACTTTGCCAAAGTTGCTTACCAGTTTAAGAAGCTTTTGGGATGAGACAGTGGGGCTTTCTAGATATAGGATCATGTCATCTGCAAACAAAGAGAGTTTGACTTCCTCTCTTTCTATTTGGATGCCCTTTATTTCTTTATCTTGCCTGATTGCCTCAGCCAGAATTTCTAATATGTTCAATAGGAGTGGTGAGAGGGCAAACTTGTCTTTCACCAGTTTTCAAGGGGAATGCTTCCAGCTTTTGCCCATTCAGTATAATATGGGTTGGGGGTTTGTCATATATGGCTCCTACTATTTTGAGGTATGTTCCTTCAATACCTAGTTTATTGAGAGTTTTTAACATGAAGGGATGTTGAATTTTATTGAAGGTCTTTTCTTCATCTATTGAGATAATCATGCGGTTTTTGTCATTAGATCTGCTTATGTGATTAATCACGTTTATTGATTTGCATATGCCAAACCAACCTTGCATGCTGGGTATGAAGCCTACTTGATTGTGATGGATAGGCTTTTTGATGTGCTTCTGGCTTCAATTTGCCAGTATTTTGTTGAGGATTTTTGCATTGATGTTCATTAAAGTTACTGGCCTGAAGTTTTCTGTTTTTGTTGTATAATATCTTTGCCAGGTTTTGGTATCAGGATGATGCTGGCCTCATAGAATGAGTTAGTGAGGAGTCCTTTCTTTTCAAATTTTTAGAATAGTTTCAGTAGAAATGGTACCAACTCTTCTTTCTACCTCTGGCAGCTGTGAATCCATCTGGTCCTGGGCTTTTTGTTGTTGTTATTGATAGGCTATTTAATACTGCCTCAATTTCAGAATTCGTTATTGGTCTATGCAGGGATTCAATTTCTTCCAGGTTCAATCTTGGGAGGATAATTTGTCCAGGAATTTATTCATTTCTTCTAGATTTTGTAGTTTATGTGCAATGAGGTGTTTATAGTATTCTCTGATGGTTTTTGTATTTCTGTGAGGTAAGTGGTGATATCCCCCTTATCATTTCTGATTGTGTTTATTTGAATTGTTTTCTCTTTCCTTCTTTATTAATCTAGCTAGCAGTCTATCTATTTTATTATTAAAAGAAATGGTTCCAGGATTCGTTGATTAGGGTTTTTCGTGTCTTATCTCCTTCAGTTGAGCTCTGATTTTGGTTATTACTTGTCTTCTGCTTGCTTCAAGGGTTTATTTGCTCTTGGTTCTCTAGTTATTTTAGTTGTAATGTTACATTGTTAACTTGAGATCTTTCAAGATTTTTGATGTGGGCATTTACTGCTATAAATTTCCCTCTTAACTTTGCTTTTGCTGAGTCCCAGAGATTCTAGTACATTGTCTCTTTGTTGTCATTAGTTTCAAAAACTTCTTGATTCCTGCCTTAATTTCATTATTTACCCAAGAGTTACTCAGGAGCAGGTTGCTCAGTTTCCATGTAATTGTGTGGTTTTGAGTGAGTTTCTTGATCTTTAGTTCTACTTTGATTGCACTGTGGTATGTTATGCAATCTTTGTTATGATGTCAGTTCTTTTGCATTTGCTGAGGAGTGTTTTATTTCCCATTAGGTGATCAATTTTAGAGTAAGGGCCATGTGGCAATAAGAAGAATGTCTATTCTGCCATTTTTGCATGGAGAGTTCTGTGTATATCTATCAGGTCCACTTGATCCAGATTTGAGTTCAAGTCCTGAAATATTTGTTGATTTTCTATCTTGATGATCTATCTAATATTGTCAGTGGGGTGTTAAAGTCTTCCACTACTATTTTGTGGGATTATAAATCTCTTTGAAGTCTCTAATAACTTGCCTTATGAATCTGGTGCTCCTGTATTGGGAGTATATATTTTTAGGACAGTTAGCTCTTCTTGTTGAATTGAATGCTTTACCATTATGTAATGCCCTTCTTTGTCATTTTTTATTCTTCTTGGTTTAAAGTCTGTTTTGTCAGAAACTAGGATTGCAACCCCTGCTTTTATTCTGTTTTCCATTTGTTTAGTAAATTTTCTTCCATCCCTTTATTTTGAGCCTATGTGTGTCTTTGGACATGAGATGGGTCTCTTGAAGACAACATACTGATGGGTCTTGTCTCTTTATCCAGCTTGCCACTCTGTCTTTTCACTGGGGGCATTTAGCCCATTTACATTTAAGGTTAGTGTTGTTATGTGTGAATTTTATCCTGTCATTGTGATGCTAGCTGGTTATTTTGCAGACTTGTTTATGTGGTCGCTTCATAGTGCTACTGGTCTGTGTATTTCAGTGTGTTTTTGTAGTGGATGGTTATAGTTTTTCCTCTCCATATTTAGTGCTTCCTTCAGGAGCTCTTGCAAGGCAGGCCTGGTGGTAATGAATTTAACCTCAGAACGTGCTTGTCTGAAAAGGATCTTATTTCTCCTTTGCTTATGCAGCTTAGTTTGACCAGATGTGAAATTCTAGGTTGGAAATTCTTTTCTTTAAGAATGTTGAATATTGGCCCCTACTCTCTTCTGGCTTGTAGGGTTTCCACTGAGAGGTCTGCTATTGGTCTGATGGGCTTCTCTTTGTAGGTGACCTGGCTTTTCTCTCTGGCTGCCCTTAACATTTTTTCTTTTATTTCAAACTTGGAGAATCTGAAAATTATGTGTCTTGGGGATGATCTTCATGAAGTATCTTACTGAGGTTCTCTGGATTTCCTGAATTTGAAGGTTGGCCTTTCTTTCTAGGTTGGGGGAGTTCTCCTGGATGATATCCTGAAGTATGTTTTCCAACTTGGTTCCATTCTCTCCATCTCTTTCAGGTATCTCAATAAGCCATAGAGTTGGTCTCTTTACATAGTCTCATATTTCTTGGAAGTTTTATTCATTCTTTTGCATTCTTATTTCTTTATTCTTGTCTGCCTGTCTTATTTTGTAAAGATAGTCTTCAAGCTCTGAGATTCTTTTCTCTGCTCGGTCTGCTCTGCTATTATTACTTGTGATTGCATTGTGAAGTTCTTGTAGTGTCCTTTTCAGCTCTAACAGGTCAGTTATGTTCCTCTCTGAACTGACTGTTTTGGCTGTCAGCTCCTGAATTGTTTCATCATGATTCTTAGCTTCTTTTCATTGGGTTACAACATGCTTCTTTGGCAAAATTTGTTATTACCCACCTTCTGAAACCTATTTCTGTCATTTCATCCATCTCAGACTCAGCCCAGTTCTAAGCTTTTGATGAAGAGGTGTTGTTGTCATTTGGAGGAAAAGGGGCACTTTGGCCTTTTGAATTTTTAGTGTTTTGCATTGATTCTTTCTCATCTTTGTAGAAATTTTAAAATATACATGGTGCTGGGGCTGGACATGTATATTCTGAAAAAACTTTGTGAATGATTTTAATGAGCATTCCTGACTATGAACCACTGATCCCAGCATACCAGACTGACTGAAGTCCCCAAACACCCTCATGCACTATCAGGCTTTAGTATATTTTCTTCTTGCTGTTTACACTGCCCAACCTCCTAATCTACATCTCACTTTTCATTTTGGACACTCCTGTTCATCTTTCAGAACTCTATTCATCTGATTTCTCTGAAATTCTTCCGGAATATTGTCTTATTTATTCATTCCTTGTAGTGTCTGACATTTAGTAGGTGATCAAAAAATATTACTGGATGAATGAATAAATGAATGAATGGTCAAATTTTGCTAACTGCTTCAGTAGATTATAAAATAAATAAAATGTAATCCCTTCCCTCTCAATAGTAGGAAGATATTATATATTATAAGGCAGAATATAAGAAATGCCATAAAATCTTATTTGCATATTCAAAGGAGGTAGGATCTTATTAATTTCTAGTTTCCTAGAGGCTGATTTAAAACATCAGGATGAGTACCCACATAGGAAAAGGTGATGGGGTTGTGGTTGGGGAAGAAGAACAGAGAAGAATAGCATCAATAAAGACACAGATGAAGGAAGCCAGGAATGATGTTTTTCTAAATGAAAGTGCCTTAGTGTGTTTGGGTTGCTATTACAAAAACATCATAGCCTGGGTAGCTTACAAACAATAGAAATTCATTTCTGACAGTTCTGGAGGCTGGAGAATCCAAGGTCCAAGTGCCAGCTTATTTGGTTCTGGTGAGAGCCTGCTTCCTGGTTCACAGATGACCATCTTCTCCCTGTATCTTCATATAGTAGGAGGGGCAAAAGAGATCTCTCAAGCCTCTTTTATGCAGACACTAATCCCATTCATGACTTGATCACCTCTTGGAGGTCCTACCTCCAAATACTATTACACTGGAGGCCAAGATTTCAACATATGAACTTTTAGGGGACATACACATTTAGTGTATAGCAAAGGGGAAAAGTTAAGTCCAGGAAGGGCACCTACCTGACTTAGCCCTTGAGGGCTAAGTCACATCCTGCAGGGGGTATCACACAAGGAAACTCTAGAGTCAGTCAGGGGGCAGAGGGAGGAAGGGAAGTGTGGGCGAGAGATTTTATTGTAGTTCCTGTGGAAAGGCATGGGCGAGGCAGGAAAAGCAAGCTAAGATTGGCTGGTTTGAATAATTCCAGTGGGCTTTGGGACATAGAGACCTTTCCTAATTTTCTGGTACCTGGCCCTTGAGTGATGAGGGCTGGTGGATAGTGGCCCAGATAGCGAGAGCCCAATAATGAAGTGGCTGGGGGTTTGGATAGGCTGGTTTGCCATTACAAAGTCCTGTCTTGGTTAAGTAGTTCTCTGTCTCTAGGAATTGGCTAACCCTGAGAGGTGTAGTTTCTCCAGGGTCAGCAAGGTCTCAGATTTTAAAAGCATCAGAGTACAGAAAATAAAAGACAGGGTTAATATAGGCAGGTTGGAGACAGAGTCATGCAGGGACCTGAACTCTAGATTGAGAAGTTTATAGTTAATTAGGTAAATAAGGGCAGAAAAGGAACAGGCCTGCATACATTATTCAAGTATACGTAAATTACTGCCTTAGGTTTAGGTGGAATATGATTTGTTTTTTCTTTCATCATCTTCACTGCACTCCAGCCTTGGTGACAGAGCGAGACTCCATCTCAAAAAAAAAAAAAAAAAAAAAAAAAGAGTAACAATGGCAGCTCTAAATATTTCTAGAGGTGAGGGGTTTTAGCTGTGTATGTGTTAGATTAATGCAGTTTATAGTCTTAGCCAAACTCTGATGAACCCTGGCTCTCCCACTTATTAGCTGCATTCGTTATTTTGGGCTGCTATGGCAATGAAGCATACACTGTAGCTTATAAACAGCAGAAATGTATTGCATACAGTTCTGGAGGCTGAGAAGTCCAAGATTAATTCACCAGCAGACTGGTGTCTCATAAGGGCCCATTTTCTGGCTTATAGATGGCTCCTTTCAGGTGTGTTCTCTTGTGGTGGAAGACGCAAGACAGCACTCTGGGGGCTCTTTTATAAGGCCACTAATCCCATTCATGAGGTTGGAGCTCTCCCAGAGGCCTCACTTTCCAATACCATCACACTGGTGATTAGATTTCAACATATGAATTTGGAGAGGACATGGCAATCAGACCATAGCACTAGCTGTGTTACTTTTTGTCACATTTCTGGTTTGTCACATTTCTGGCTTCAGTTTCCCCATCTGTTAAAATGGAAATAATTGGAGCAGAAGTCTTATGGAATTGTGAGGATTCAATGAGATAATGCAAAGAAAACACTTTTGAAATCCTTGGCAAATAGTAAGCACTCAGTAAGTGTTAGTGTTAACTTTTTTTTTTTTTTTTTTTTTAGTGTTTTCCTTTTCAAA
>NW_016807377.1:1075186-1084024 GCF_001698545.2 Rhinopithecus bieti | reverse complement strand
TTTTTTTTTTTTTTTTTTTTTAGTGTTTTCCTTTTCAAATACATTGCTTTGCTTTCATCTACATACAAATGTTTTTTTTTTTTTACATTAAAATACAGCTCTGTGATTTATTACAGAGTGACAAAAGTCTGCAATACTCACAGACCTGAACTGAAAATGGAATTCCTACACCTCCTCTACGTGTTCATTCCCATTTAGGTTCTCTTGCTGCTTCCTTGCCAACTCTGAGGTGCAATCCTCTTCTTGTATCTGAAGAAGCCACTTCTTGTTTCCCATCCTTCTCAGGCAGATGAAATCCTAGCAAAGGTCATAGGGTACATGCAGGAGCAGAGCCCTCCGTACACCATGCTATGTTAAGTAAGAAGGCAGTAAAGGAATGAAGCTGAAGGTATAAAGATGCATTTCCAGCCCTGACCCTCATCTTACACCCACAAATTTACAGATAAGCTTCAAATGTGTGTATCTCACCACAGAAAGTAGAATTCACCATTTTCAGAGATCTTCTGAGTAGTGGACCTGCTGTTTTTTGATCGTTGGAATCATTCCTTTTGAAAAATCTCATAAGAAGCTAATGTGAAATGTATATAAAGGTTAACTATAATTCTGGAAATAATAACATTGGGTAAAATAAGGGTAGAAGGCTTTGGTATTTGATAAGGAATATTGGAAAGTGCAGCTGATTAGTAAGCAACTTGTCAATGTTAGTTAGCCAGTACTACTTAAGCATTAAGTGGACTAACTGGTTGGCATAATTATATAAAAAAAATAGATGCTGAACATGTATATTCCTTAGTAGAACTGGACAGTTTTTTTCAGCTTTACTATAGCCTAGATAAATAATCCCCCTAGAAAGAATCAGTCTTTTTATTTTTTCACAGTGTCAAGCAACTTTATGATTTCTAGTAGCATTCTCCAACATACTACTATTAGAAAGTGGCCTGGGAATTAAATACAACATCATAAGCCAGTCTGTTTGGAGTTTCTTATAGTGTAGCTCAGTTTCCTAGAGATCAGTCTGAATTTACAAAGCACAAGACCAGCTACATGACAGTTGAGTCCCACCGACATGTGGGAAACCACCAGACCTTAACATCTCTTAGCTTTATCCACTGCTATGATCTGAGAGCTTTTGTCCGACACCTTCCCCGATTCATAAAAATTGAAATTCTAATCCCCAAGGTGATGGTATTTGGAATGGGGCCTTCTGGAAGGTGATTAAACTATGAGGGTGGAGCCCACATAAATAGGATTGTGCCTTTATAAAGGCAGATCCCTTGATATAAAGGCAGATACAGCAGATCCCTTGCTCTTTCCACCATGTAAGGTTACAGTGAGAAGGTGGCTGTCTAAGAGAAGGAGGCCCTTCACAAGACACTGAATCTGCTGGCACCTTGATCTTGGGATTCCTAGCCACTAGAACTGTGAGAAATAAATTTCTGTTGTTTCTAAGCCACTTAGTTTATGGTATTTTGTTATAGCAGTCTGAATGGACTAAAACAATCATAATTACAACAACCTCAGAGACTGTCTTTCCCATATGCTCCACGGAGGGCTGGGGTTTTCATGTAGGGTATACGAAAAGGCTGCAATAAAGGAAAGGAAAGGTGCTAAAAGTTTCCAGTTGCCTGGAGTCTTCAGAGGAACTACAATCCCTGTTTTGTGGACCTCTTTGTTGCTGCCCATGCAGTATGCATTTGTAGTCTTGCTCCAGGGCTATGTTAATACTCCCATCCTTTGTCACTATATAGTCCAAAGGGACTTGCACTATCTGGACATTCTATAGAGCATCATATTGTCCAATATAATGATGACATCATTTAATAGAAATAGATAAGCAAGAATAGCAAGTACATTGGAGCACTTGGTGAGACACATGCTCCAGAAGATAGGACATAAACTTAGTGAGTACTCAGGTTAAGGTTTTCAGAGTTTCAATTGTCTGGAGGTACCAGTAGCAGATTAGACCTCTTGGATCAACCAAGATCCTCTTGGATTTGCAAAGTGAGACTATCTTTGTGATCCATGTTAACACCCATAAAATATTATCCACTAAGAAAGCACACTAAACAACCAGGTAGACAGAATAGCCCAGTTGGTTGACATGAGGTAGCCTCTGTCATTTGATTAATCAATGCAGTATCCATGGTAGCAAGGGTGGGTGCTACACATGGGCTCACCATAGCATGGTCTCCCACTCACCAAGGCTGATGTAGCTACTGAAACTGCTGATGTCCCAATGTTAGCAACATAAGAAAATGCTGAGACCCCAGTGAAGCATCATCCCTTAAGGAAACCAACCAGACATATAATGGCAGGTTGATTACATTGAACCCCCTTTATTCTGGAAGGGGCTGCAGTTTATTTTAATTAATTATAATTGATAAATGTCCTGGGTATGTGTTTGTCTTTCCCTCTCATAGCGTCTTAGCTAGCACTACTATCGGAAGGCATGTGGTAAGACAATGGCTACGTGAATATGAGATTTGCTGGTTCTATCTCATGTTGTACTCTTAGAAGCTGCAAAGCTAATAGAGTATTGGAATGGCTTGCTTGAGGCATAGGGAGGCACTAGCATTGTGATGATCTGTGAGGAGGGGGAGCCATCTTCCATAATAGAGAATATACTCTAAATTACCAACCAGTATATGGTGCTCTGTTTACAACAGATAGAATATACAAGATGAGAAGCCAAGAGTTTAAAGTAGGAGTGGCCTGTTGTATAAATTTTCTATTATTGCCATAACAAAATACCAAAACTTAAAAACAATAACCATTTATTATTTCACAGCTCTTTAAGTTAAATATCTTGTAGACTTGGCTTGGTCCCTGCTTAGAGTCTCACAAAGCTGAAATCAAGGTGTTGGCAAGCCTGTACATCTTTCTGGAAGCTGTAGGGATGAATCCGCCTCCAAGTTCATGCATGTTGTTGGTCAAATTTAGTTCTTTCAAATTTAATTCTACAGTCTTAGGACTAAGGTCCATGTTTCTCTGCTGCTTGTTAGCTGGGGCTGGTCTTGGTTCCTAGAAGCTGCCTGCATTCCTTCTCTTGCTTTCCATGTGTCCCTGTCAAGCAATGGCAGATCAAGTCTCTTTCACGCTTCAAATCTCTCTGATTTCACTTTTACTGCACCTCTTTGACTCAAGCTGGATAATTTCTTGTTTGTTTGTTTTTAAGGGCTCATGTGATTCGATTGAGTTCACTCAAATAATCCAAGGTAATCTTTTCATCTTAAGGCTTATAACTTGAATTAGATCAGCAAAGTCTCTTTTGCTATGTAACATCATATTCACAGTTTCCCGGGATTCAAGCGTAGACATATTTGGGTGCCATTCTGCTTACCACGCACTAACTACCATTACTTCCAGTACCTTCTTGGGGAATCTGTGCCTCTTGTCCTTATTACTCTCTGATCTAGGGGTCCTGGTTCCCAGAAAGCATATGCTTTGAACAGGGGACACAGCAAGTTCCCAACTCTATCTTATTCAAATTAACAATCAAAAATGAAGAGCACAACTGTAAAGAATCGTATTTAAATCATACAAAATGCAACAGAGTACTGCAGTTAAAAAGTATGACATGGTGGTGGTGCATACCCTCTTGCATTTGCAGGCAAAATTTCCTATCTTATAAAGGCATGGCAGGAGGGAGGGAACTGCATTTTCAGTTACTCTGGGAAGGCCAAGAAGAAGGTGTGATCTGATAAGCTCCATAAATGATAGAAGGGAGGGAACTCATCAAGAGGCGAGGGAGAAGACATTCCAGACATAGCTCAGGCCCTGGGAATGCACAGATCAAAGGCTTGATGTGCTTCCCTATCTGGGTGGAGGGGAACAGATGAGTGGGAGAGTAAAGGGTAGTGAAGGAGGGTCCTGAGAAATCTGAAGGGAGCTGGGGACTCGAAGATGAAGCACTTGGTCATGTTGTATATAGAATAATTAAAAGCTTCTTTAGAGTTTTCATGAGTGTAAAATGATCGAAGTGGTGGAAAGAGAAGATAATTTTGGGTGAAATGATTATGACTGACGTTAGAAAAAATAAATATATGACCATGTTTTTACTAAGATAGTTTCTATCAGTTTAAACAACTGGGAGATTCTGAATTAGAAAAGAAAAAATGAGTAATTGAGGAAAACTAACTGTCAAAACCTTAAAAAGTTATATAACAAAATGTAACCACTGAAGAAGCTGAAACTTTCTTTTCCCCAGTCTTATCTAAACTGTTTTTCTTCCTCAAGAAAATTTCTCAGTCTTTAGTGCAACAAGATGTTCTTTGTTGCTAAGAGAGTACATTACTAAGCATGACATTACTACATAATATTTGCAGTAACATGTTTTAAAGCTCCAGATTGCATCAACAATAGTACTGAAAATTTTCTTCCATAAGACATATTATAACTTCATTACAGGCTACTTTAAGTTCTTTTTAGAAAACAGGTGGTGTATAAAAACTCCACCCCTACAGGCGCCAAAGAAGATGAGCTGAAAAGAATAACCCCCTATAGCATTTGCTATGTTCTAGATGCTTCCCTAAGCACTTGAGGCACATAATGTGTTCAATCCTCACAGCAGCCCTAAAAAGTAGGTACTTTATTAATAGAGATTAAGTGGCTTGCCCATGGTTACAGAACCGATACTTGGTGGAGTCAGAGCTTGAGCTTAGGCATTCTGATATTACCATCTGTGCTCTATCTAAACCACTACACCAGAGGTTAGCAATCTATGGTCTGTAGGCAACAACTGGCCTCCACCTGTTTTTGTAAGTAAAGTTTTATTAGAACACAGTCATGCCCATTTATGTAAGGGTTGTTCATGGTTGCTTTTGCTCTACAAAGGTATATTTGAGTAGTACCAACAAAGGTGATAGATATGGCCTAAAAAGCCTAACATATTTACTAATTGGCCCGTTACAGTGAACATTTTGCTGATTCTTTCACTACACTCATCATACAGTTGCTTTCTGATAACTGAATTCGTTTGGCCTCATGGTAGAGTCTTTACCTCCATTAAAACAATTTACGTACTTCACTGGATTTAGCATCTGAAGGGAAATAACTTACTGAGAATTCCAGATTTTACAGTGAGTTTAGGAAAATATACTGAGCCTCTTTTCTCCTTTTAGTCCTTATAACATTTTGAGGAGAAAAATTCTACCTTGTCTTCTGCTTCTAGTTGGAAACAAATTTAAATTTGCAGAGGTGTATTGGTCAGTGTTCTTTAGGGAAACAAAGCCAGTAGAGAAAAGAAAAGGCTGGGCACAGTGGCTCATGCCTATAATCCCAGCACTTCAGGAGGCTGAGGCGGGCAGATCATGAGGTCAAGAGATTAAGACCATCCTGGTCAACATGGTGAAACCCCGTCTCTATTAAAAATACAAAAATTAGCTGGGCGTGGTGGTGCGTGCCTGTAATCCCAGCTACTCAGGAGGCTGAGGTAGGAGAATCACTTGAACCCGGGATGTGGAGGTTGCAGTGAGCTGAGATCGCATCATTGCACTCCAGCCTGGGTGACAAGAGTGAAACTCCATAACAAAAAAAGAAAAGAAAAGAAAAGAAAAGAAAAGAAAAGAAAAGAAAAGAAAAGAAAAGAAAAGAAAAGAAAAGAAAAAAAAGAAAAGAAAAGAAAGCAAAGCAAAGCAAAGCAAAGCAAAGCAAAGCAAAGAAAAGAAAGAAAAGAAAAGAAAAGAAAAGAAAAGAAAAGAAAAGAAAAGAAAAGAATGTGTCTAAAATGAGACCCATTAAAAGAAATTGACTTATGCGATTATGGAGGCTGAGGGTTCCATGATCTACCACCTACAAGTTAGAGATACTGGAGAGCTGGTGGTACAGTTCCAGTCCGAGCCCAAAGGTCTAAGACCCATGAAAGCCAATAGTGTAAGCTCCAGCCTTAGTGCAGGAGAAGACTGATGCCCCAGTTTGAAAACAGGCGAAAAGATCAAGTTCTTCCTTATTCCACCTTTTGCTCTATTCAGGCCTCTAACAGACTGGTTGAGGCCCAACTGCATTGGAGAGAGCATTTGCCTTACTCTAAAAACTAATTTGAGTACTCTACAGAGTAATCTGCTTTACTCAAGCTACAGACTCAAATGTTAATCCCACCCAGAATCAAAGACACAGTCAGAATGAGGTTTGTATTAGTCTATTCTCACGACATACCCAAGACTGGGTAATTTATAAAGGAAAAAGGTTTAATTGACTCACAGTTCAGCATGGCTAGAAAGGCCTTAGGAAACTTACAATCACAGCAGAAGGGGAAGCAAACACATCCTTTTTCACATGGCAGCAGGAGAGAGAAGTGCTGAGTGAAGAGGGGAAAGTCCCTTAGAAAACTATCAGAACTCACTCACTATCACGAGAACAGCATGAGAGTAACCACCCCCATGATTAAATTATCTCCCACCAGGTCCCTTCCCTGACCTGTGGAGATTATGGAAACTACAATTTAAGATGAGATTTGGATGGAGACACAGCCAAGCTATATAAAAGTTTAACCAAGTATCTAAGCACCGCATGTTTCAGTCAAGCTAATACATAAAATCAACCATCATGAAAAGAATTCTCCAATCTCTTTAATCTGAATTCAGGTCAATATAATTATCTTAGGCCATTACAACCTAACCATCTCAGCACAGGTAGCAAAGCTCACGTTGCTTATAGGATCCAGCATCATATCTTGTGCATAGTTGAAAAAGTCTTTCTTCAATAAATGTGTATTGAGAAATTGTGGTGTGCCAGGCACTTATGATATGAAGGGAAGTAAGACTTAGACCCTGACCTAGGGGCTTATAGTCTAATAGCTGAGGAAGGGAAATACACAGGTAATTTTTTGTAGTATGTTCAATAAGCACTACGATAGAGGTAATTAGGTGTTGTTGTCTTAGCATATATAAGAGACTTTTTACTCAAGTTTTAGGGTGAGAAAGGTGAACCTCAGGTAAGAGAGTTTCTTAGAGAAGATTCTCTTTTTAGCTGATTCCACATAAAAGGATAAGATTTAGCTTGACAACGTTGGGGAAAGATATTCCAGGAGAAAGAACTACATATACAATGGCCTAGAGGTAAGAGAGTACAGAGTTTTGCAAGATGGTGCATAGTCTAGAGTAAGGAAGGAGACAATGCAGTAGATAAGAGAGAAGACAAGAAGGTAAGCAAGAACCAGATCATAAAAGGTTGGGGGAAGGAGCTTGAACTTTACAAGTAACAGAAAGCACTGGCAGAAAGAATGCTATGATCAGATTTGTGCTATAGTGGAAGTTCGCTGAATACATCTGATTTTTTTTCTTTCCTTTTTTGTCTTTTTTTTTCTTCTTTTGAGACAAAGTCTCGCTCTGTTGCCCAGGCTGGAGTGCAGTGGCACAGGCTCGACTTACTGCAACCTCTGCCTCCCAGACTCAAGCAATTCTTGTGCCTCAGTCTCCCAAGTAGCTGAGATGACAGCTGTGCAAAACTACAGCTAATTTTGTAATTTTATATAGACAGGGTTTCACCATGTTGGCCAGTCTTGATTTGTTCTTTAATAGCACAGAACAGACTTAAGGTGGCCAAAACCATGTGACAAGGCATGGAGGACAGTTAGGTTCTTACTGAAATAATAGGGGAAGAGATGATGGTGGCCAAAGAACTATTGAGATTTGAAAAAATTAGACATTGCTACTAAAATGTCTTTGAGAATGAACTTATGGATGATGAATCAGAATTTTCTTCTCATTACAACTTATTTTAATTTTATATTTGTAAAATCAAAATTGACCTTCGATCCTTAGAATCCTTCCTTTTAGAGCCCATCAAAATGCACAGGCAAATCTAATATTCCTTTTGAAGTTTCTTTAACATCTCTCTATATGTGTCTGTGTATACAATTGCTTTTCTTCCTTGATGTGAACAGTAAAGAAAATATCTCCCAAAGTAATCATAAAAGATTCATCATATCAATTTTACAAAACCAAGCTAATTTTAAGAATACACTTAGTGCTCTAGAAACCACCAAGTGAGGGAGAGTTAATTACCTAATCATCTCTAACTCCTGGGATTCTGAAAGTGGAGGCGGGAGGTAAATGAAAGTCTGCTCCAGAGTGCTGTGAAATGCTCCCAAATTGCCAACACTGTCCTGACACTGGCATGCCCAACTGTTACATGCCAAAAAAAGACATTTACTTATTTTGATTCCACATCTATAGATCCAACAATTAACGCATGTCTCAGACACAATAAATTAGGGGAAATGTGTTTAATTAAAAGAAAAAAAGAAGCTTATAAAAGTACACATCTTTTGAAATAATGACTTTAAATAAAATGTATGTAATTTAAGATAATGGATGATTCTCCCAAACCTCTGTGGAGCGTTTGAAATCCATCAGTCTAATAATTTACAGATATGACTCTTTTGTGCCTGGAAAGCATTTTGCTCCCTTGGTTGATCCACTCTTCTCTTGGGATATTTCCATTTATATCAATTGGGAATTAAGAAAATAAGGTGAAAGAGATTCATAGGTTAAAAAAATAGAAAAAATTGATAACTTTTAACATTATGGATTTTGGCGGTCAATCAAAAGTAGTCTAAACTCTTTAATATACTTTCTTAGTATATAATTGTATAATTCTGGGCTTAGTATTATTCACGATATATCCTGATCAAGCAAAGAAGAAGAATACAATTTAACAAAAAAGCTGCACTTTCTTTAGATTTATTTATTAGGTTTTCATGAACTAGATTTATTTGTTAGGTTTCATGAAGATCAATGGAAAAACATTAAAATTGAAGTGAGTTATATCATAAAAAACAAACAGTCATAATCTAGTAGGTTGAAAAGGTTTTGATGATTTTTAAATATTACTTTTTGT
>NW_016807377.1:1049125-1074168 GCF_001698545.2 Rhinopithecus bieti | reverse complement strand
AAGGTAAGCAAGAACCAGATCATAAAAGGTTGGGGGAAGGAGCTTGAACTTTACAAGTAACAGAAAGCACTGGCAGAAAGAATGCTATGATCAGATTTGTGCTATAGTGGAAGTTCGCTGAATACATCTGATTTTTTTTCTTTCCTTTTTTGTCTTTTTTTTTCTTCTTTTTGAGACAAAGTCTCGCTCTGTTGCCCAGGCTGGAGTGCAGTGGCACAGGCTCGACTTACTGCAACCTCTGCCTCCCAGACTCAAGCAATTCTTGTGCCTCAGTCTCCCAAGTAGCTGAGATGACAGCTGTGCAAAACTACAGCTAATTTTTGTAATTTTATATAGACAGGGTTTCACCATGTTGGCCAGTCTTGATTTGTTCTTTAATAGCACAGAACAGACTTAAGGTGGCCAAAACCATGTGACAAGGCATGGAGGACAGTTAGGTTCTTACTGAAATAATAGGGGAAGAGATGATGGTGGCCAAAGAACTATTGAGATTTGAAAAAATTAGACATTGCTACTAAAATGTCTTTGAGAATGAACTTATGGATGATGAATCAGAATTTTCTTCTCATTACAACTTATTTTTAATTTTATATTTGTAAAATCAAAAATTGACCTTCGATCCTTAGAATCCTTCCTTTTTAGAGCCCATCAAAATGCACAGGCAAATCTAATATTCCTTTTTGAAGTTTCTTTAACATCTCTCTATATGTGTCTGTGTATACAATTGCTTTTTCTTCCTTGATGTGAACAGTAAAGAAAATATCTCCCAAAGTAATCATAAAAGATTCATCATATCAATTTTACAAAACCAAGCTAATTTTTAAGAATACACTTAGTGCTCTAGAAACCACCAAGTGAGGGAGAGTTAATTACCTAATCATCTCTAACTCCTGGGATTCTGAAAGTGGAGGCGGGAGGTAAATGAAAGTCTGCTCCAGAGTGCTGTGAAATGCTCCCAAATTGCCAACACTGTCCTGACACTGGCATGCCCAACTGTTACATGCCAAAAAAAGACATTTACTTATTTTTGATTCCACATCTATAGATCCAACAATTAACGCATGTCTCAGACACAATAAATTAGGGGAAATGTGTTTAATTAAAAAGAAAAAAAGAAGCTTATAAAAGTACACATCTTTTTGAAATAATGACTTTAAATAAAATGTATGTAATTTAAGATAATGGATGATTCTCCCAAACCTCTGTGGAGCGTTTGAAATCCATCAGTCTAATAATTTACAGATATGACTCTTTTGTGCCTGGAAAGCATTTTGCTCCCTTGGTTGATCCACTCTTCTCTTGGGATATTTCCATTTATATCAATTGGGAATTAAGAAAATAAGGTGAAAGAGATTCATAGGTTAAAAAAATAGAAAAAATTGATAACTTTTAACATTATGGATTTTGGCGGTCAATCAAAAGTAGTCTAAACTCTTTAATATACTTTCTTAGTATATAATTGTATAATTCTGGGCTTAGTATTATTCACGATATATCCTGATCAAGCAAAGAAGAAGAATACAATTTAACAAAAAAGCTGCACTTTCTTTAGATTTATTTATTAGGTTTTCATGAACTAGATTTATTTGTTAGGTTTCATGAAGATCAATGGAAAACATTAAAATTGAAGTGAGTTATATCATAAAAAACAAACAGTCATAATCTAGTAGGTTGAAAAGGTTTTGATGATTTTAAATATTACTTTTGTTCTATATGACATTAATGTGAACTGTAATAAACAGTTTAAAAGAGGAAGGAACACTAATAAAGAATTATAATAGATATTACTGAATAGATGATATTATTATTTACTGAACTCCTATTTTGTGTTAAAGACTCTTTAAATACTTTATCTGTTATCTCACTGATTCTAGAAACCCCCAGAAGGTAAGTTGCATGAGGCAGAGATCATTTTGCCTGTTGTATTCCAGCATATGGTAGGTATTTGTCAAATACAGTTATACGTAATAATCCTATGAGACAGGCACTGTTATCTTCCCAACTTTACATATGGAGAAACTGCAGCATGCAGAGAGGCTAAGGTTTCAGAGTAGGGACTGGAGAATCAAGAGTCAATGTTCTTAACCATTGTGCTAAGCTGTCTCCCATAAGCAAGCAAAACTCACGATAAAAGCAACATATAATGTTACTGTCATGCAACCACTAGCATTCTTATTGTCAGTCATAAGAAATCTTCTAACTTATAAAGTGTGTCGTAATTAGAGCCTGTCTTTCATTTTGCATTTTTATGCATTTATCTGATGGTGCTTTCATTTGGGTGAATATCTGGGTCAATGGGTCAGTGGTGAATAGTCTGGGTCAATGTTGATGTGTCTGTTTCTTTCAGTGGTGCTGATAATTTTCATTTTCCTTCAAAAATGATAGTTTTTTCATCTTCTTTATTTTGAATCCTTCTAGTGAAATAGACTGTTCTCAGTCATCATTTCCCTTAAGAGTTAAAAGAAAAACTCATTGGACATAATCAGGTTCATAAAGCTCCACCTTAAACAACACAGCCCCACATGACAGTTAGGCAGGTGGATGCCATCACACAAAACATCTTCACTTCATTGTGTGAATGATGTTGACTCACTTGCTTGATCCTCAGGCAATGCTTCAGAATTTCACTGCCAGTGGGATACCTAAATCTTTTTGAAGAGCTCTTTAAACTATGCTGTTCTGAAATTACTGAAGGTACTTCAAGTGTAATTTAAAAAAAATATTTTTTTTTTTCTCAAAATGCGTACAGCAACCATGTATAAATTGGGAAGTGATTGTATTCATCCAGGGCATCTCTCATTTCTGATTCATACTTATATCATTGCTGGCAATTCTCACCTATGATTTTCAACAGATTATAAAAGAGACTGTACTTTCACAATGTCAGATGGATCAAAATGTTGCTAGACTTTTGTCTGGAGCCAAAAATCTGAAATAGTTCTGTGACTCATATAATGGTTTCAACAATTCCAGGCAAACTGCCTTCATAGTGGGTATGATCAACATTTCTCCTCTTCTGTTGGCTGAGGGGAGGCTATTCATTGTCTGACAGTTCTTCCCACTTTTATGGAGTATCCAACCTTTTGAGGAAGAACCTGACACTTTTCACTGAAGCTGGAAATTTCAGAGCTTGCTTTTCCAGCCTCCCTTATGACTGGGGCTTGTGCCCACAACCCAGGCCCACCAAGCAGATGCATTTCTATTGATGCTAAATTGGAAGCAGTTGACAGAGTGGCAAAAAGAGGTAGAGACTACAGAGAATCAAGTTAGGAAAAGATGGCCACAGTGCATCTGGTTTTCAGAGATACAGTGGCAGCTGTTGAGTAGCAATGTGAAAGGCTAGTTTCACTACTTCTGGCTGCAATATCTCTGCCCAGTGGCAGCAGTAATGTTTCTACTGTTTTAATCCTGAGGTACACTCTAGAGTTGTTTCTGACTGTGTAGCCCTGAAATCTTGTTCTTAGGATATTTAGAGATGTTTTGTCATGCCAGAGACTGGCTCTCTGGTCTCCAAATTACTTTCTCCTCTTTGTGTGGACAAAGCTAGACTACTTTTTTTTAGTCTCCATCATGGTTAGATGAGTCTATGTGACTTAGTTCTAGCCAGTGGGATGTGAAGGCCATAATGTGTACCATTATGAGCCCTAGCAGATAAAAAACATTCTGTATGAGAATTCTTTCTGGGGCCGGGCGCGGTGGCTCAAGCCTGTAATCCCAGCACTTTGGGAGGCCGAGATGGGCGGATCACGAGGTCAGGAGATCGAGACCATCCTGGCGAACACGGTGAAACCCCGTCTCTACTAAAAAAAATACAAAACTAGCCGGGCGAGGTGGCGGGTGCCTGTAGTCCCAGCTACTCCGGAGGCTGAGACAGGAGAATGGCGAAAACCCGGGAGGCAGAGCTTGCAGTGAGCTGAGATCCTGCCACTGCACTCCAGCCTGGGCGACAGAGCGAGACTCCGTCTCAAAAAAAAAAAAAAAAAAAAAAAAAGAGAATTCTTTCTTTTCCCCTTCAGCCAGCTGAATGCAGAAGACACTGAGGTCCCCAGAGAAGGAAAGAGGCGAAAGATAGAAGACTCATTTAAGCCTCATGTCACAAAAAATAAACTTGTTAATCCACAGGGATATGGGTACTCATCTGTTAATGCAGCCATCATTATTTTAACTGTCACCAAAACTTGTACCAGAAGTGGGTTGTTGTCATGTCAAACAAAACAAAACTATATATTTGGTTTAGTATTCAGATAGCAAGTGCAAGAAAACTGAAGACAAACTGGAAAGTTGGAGACCCATGTCATATAATAGTAACAAAACTTTGGCAAAACTCTTGC
The DNA here is from genome assembly GCF_001698545.2 of Rhinopithecus bieti. NCBI lineage: Eukaryota > Metazoa > Chordata > Mammalia > Primates > Cercopithecidae > Rhinopithecus > Rhinopithecus bieti. The sequence continues at coordinate 1,069,837 of NW_016807377.1, read as the reverse complement.
ATAAAATAATTTAAACTCAATATGCCTACTGAGTTTATACTTCTAAGATAAATGTTTACAAAGTGTCAGAATAGTAGTGTGTGTTGACTCTTCCTTTGTTATTTTAAGATCTCTTATAAGAAAGAGAATCTGGATCATAAAAGAATTGTCTGGTTTGCATGTAAAAATAATGGAAACTAGAGAGTACAGATATTTGGGTCCTTGAAAGTTTAGAAAATCTCTTGTATTTAGATCTGGAGCAAAATCGAAAAGCCAAAGGGAGATTTTAAGAGACAAAGTTCTATTAAAACTCAGCCCTGTATAGAAAAATCAGCTTAAGAATATGATCTTCCCACCCATATCTTGAAGCCAGAACCCTTAAGGTGTAAGGCTTTAAATAGAAAGAGAAAAGCATAGGTACACAGAAGCGAGTACATGAATGAAGATTGAGAATTCTTTCTAGGAAAGAATTGTAGCTGTGGTGGTTAGTATACGAAACTTCCTTGAAGCAAATATTGGAAGTACTTAAAGAAATTGTTTTGTCAAAGAAACAAGTAGCCAAAAGCCCATGTATGTACATTTAAATAGATTTTTTGGAATGATGCATTTTTTTTTTTTTTTTTTAGATGGAGTCCTGCTCTGTCTCCCAGGCTGGAGTGCAGTGGAGAGATCTCAGCTCATTGCAACCTCCACCTTCTGGGTTCAAGCAATTCTCTTGCCTCAGCCTCCCAAGTAGCTGGGATTACAGGCACACATCACCATGCCCGGCTAATTTTTTTTTTTTTTTTTTTTTTTTTTTTTTTTTTTTTTAGTAGGAGACAGAGTTTCACCATCTGGCCAGGCTCGGTCTCAAACCTTCTGACTTCTGGTGATCCGCCTGCCATGGCTTCCCAAAAGTGTTGCCTATTTCTTATGTCTTACTCTTACTTTCAGTGTCTTATCTGATTGAAAGCATTTCCTAAAATTATTTTTAAAAATTAAGGACTATAAATTAAGTTAATGATAATATTAACTCTTGGAAAATTAACACTTAGGTAGTTTCCTCCACTCTTCTAAGTTAGTTAGCCTTTTTATCATTGAAGTGAATAATTATCTAACTAGTGTTTCTGTTCAAGGTAATAGGGATTCCATTTTTATTCACTCATTCATTCTTCATTATTCAATAAATGTTTCTTGAGTTTCTACTGTATGTCAGACTTTGTACTAAGTGTTCACAAATATATGTATCCTTTTGGTTATTATTGACTTAAAACTCCTTTGAATGATCAACCTCCATGTTGTATTTTTGAGCAGTTATAATTACAGCTGTTTGTTATTAAAATGAATAGTGTGAGTTTCTTTCAAAGTCATCATATCTGAACATAGATCCATTTGGGAAAAGAGAAAAGACAATATATCATGTTCAAACATAAAATTATTCCAGACAAGACAAAATCTTGTTAGTAATTGTAGATTTTTAAAATTCCACTCCACTATTAATGCAATAACATTCTGTTTCTCAGCCAACACAATGTAAGACTAATGATTCTAAAACCATTCTAAAATCAACACTTGCACAATTCTATGTCTTAATGCACTTGATCAAGTTATGCCACACGTCCTTGGCTTTAAGTCTTTTAAGAAATATTGTTTTATTTACTCTAATTGAAATGTAAGTATTATTCTACTTTTTAGGTTTAAAATTTCTTATAATTTACTAAAAAGGAACTGCAGTTCATTATGGTGGCTGTAGAAAATGTATGCACAGATGACAGAACCTGAATTAGTTTGTTCTCACACTGCTATAAAGATACTCCCTGAGACTGGGTAATTTATATAGGAAAGAGGTTTAATTGACTCACAGTTCTACATGGTTGGGGAGGCCTCAGGAAACTTACAATCATGGTGGAAGGTGAAAGGAAAGCAAGGACCTTCTTCACATGACCGCAAGAGAGAAAAGAGCAAGTCAAGGAGGAACTTGCCAAACACCTGTAAAACCACCAGATCTCATGAGAACTCACTATCATGAGAAAAGCATGAAGGAAAACCCACCCTCATGATCCAATCACCTCCTATCAGGTTCCTCCCTCAACACCTGGGGATTATAATTCAAGATGAGATTTGGGTGGGTACACAAAGCCTAACCATATCAGATGGAACTATTATTTTATTTGAGAAACTAACTTGTTTAGGCTAATTATTTCAAGACATATGTATGAAATGTCTTCTATGCACAAGTAATGTTGTTAGGTGTGGAGGATGCCAGGAATAGCAAACTTTATTTTTGCTAAGGACCAGGAATAGAGATAAGGCTAGTATTCAAATTATTATAAGAAAAACCATGCTATAATAATGAGAAACAAGAAGAGTATAAGTATAGAGACCATTTTCAGAGGCTCAGGAAACACTCTCAGAGCAAGCAATATTGGAACCGGACCAGCAAATGCAGTAGGATTTTAGCATGCGTGGATTGTGCCTGAGGGTTATATTCCAAATAAAAGTGACCCTAAGCAAAGTCATGTTGGTCTCTAAGTATGGAGTTTTATTTGAAGAGTAGTAAGCAGTCTGATTTTCTGAGAGTGTAGGATACATGAGCAGAAACGGCGTGAGATAAATTGGGAATGCACATTGATATCTGATCACCTAAAACCATTTTATTTTATTTGTATATATATTAAGATATGGGATTGCTGGATTATAAGGCAGTCCTATTTTTCATTTTTGATAAGCCTCCATACTGTTTTCCATAATATCTGTACCAACTTACATTCTGAGTTTATAGTTTTACTTTGGTGCAATCTCACTTATGGGTCCAATTTTATTCTTCTGCATGTGACTATCTAGGTTTTCCAACACTACTTAAGAAATTATTCTTTCCCTACTGTATGTTCTTGGCACGCCTGTTGAAGACCAGTTAATCATAGATGCATGGATTTATTTCTGGGTTCTCTATTATGTTCCATTGGTGTATATGTATGCTTTTATGCTAGTATCATACTGTTTTAATTACTGCAGCTTTATAATACCTTTTAAAGTCAGAAAGTTTGATGCCTTCAGCCCTGTTGCTCTTTCTCAGTATTGCTCTGGCTGCTTGAATATTTTACAGTTCCAGATGAATTTTAGGATTGTTTCTTTTATATATATATTCATTTATATAAAAATGCCATTATCATTTTAATAGGGATTGTATTGGATCTGTAGATTACTTTGGGTAGTATGAACATTTTAACAATATTAATTCTTCCTATCCATGAACACAGAATATCTTTCAATTTAAATATGTATTCTTTAATTTCCTTCATCAATGTTTGTTGAATTTCCCCTAGCATTTTTTGGAAAACAATTTCTCCTTCATTTTAAAAGATAATTTTACTGGATAGAGTATTTTGATTAACAGGTTTTTTTTTTTTTTTTTTAATTCTGTGCTGTGATATATCATGCTATTCTCTTTTGGCCTGAAAAGTTTTGCTGAGAAATCTACTGATAGCATTTTAAGGGTTGTTTTATATATGTTTAGTTGCTTTTCTCTTGTCACTTTCAAAATTCTGTCTTTGTTGCTGACTTTTGACAATTTAATTATAATGTATCTTTGTGTAATCTCCTTTGCGTTGAAAATTTTCAGCTCCATTTTTGGAAAATTTGCAGCTTCATGAATCTTGATGTATATTTCTTTCTCAAGATTTGGGAAGTTTTCAGCTTTTATTTCTTTAAATAAGATTTATTTCCCTTTCTTTCTGTTTTCTTCTTAGATACCCAAAATGATTATACTGGTTTGCTTTATGGTATCATGTAAGTCTTGTAGATTTTCTTCACTCTTTTTTTATACTTTATTCTTCTCTGACTGAAGAATTTCAAATACTCTGGTATTCATTTTTATAGATTCTTTCTTCTGCTTCATTGAGTCTTCTATTGAATCTATTGAACTTTAAAATTTCATTTACTGAATTCTTCACATTCAGGATTTTGTTTGGTTCTTTTAAAATAATCTCTGTGTCTTTGTTCGTATATTGTTTTTCTGATTTTCTTGAGTTGTCTATGTGTGCTCTCTTATAGCCCACTGAATTCTATTAAAACAATTATTTTGAATTATTTGTCAGGTGATTTGTAGATCTTCATTTATTTGGGCTCAGTTACTGGAAAAGTATTGTGTTCCACTAGTTGGGTTATGTTTCCTTGATATTTTGTGTTTCTTGTAGCCTTTTATTAATGTATGCATAGTTGAAGGAACAGTCACCTATTCCAGACTTTGTGGACTAGCTGTGGTATGAAAAGACCTATATCTGTGGTGGATGCAAGGGCATTAGTGAGTGGGGTGTGATGGCTCTGGCTCTGGTAGGGGTAGTTGGGGTGGGGGGGATGGCACAGCAGCATAGACTCTGGGAAGCTCTGTCAAATGAGGTCAGTGTAAGCAAAGACAGTGGGGGTCCTTGATGGTCAAAGCTGTGGGTGTCCATGGTGATGGTGAGTGCTGCTGGGGTCCTCCTAGTCTCGTTTTTCTCCACATAAGGAAGTCACAGCAGAGGCAATCTCTCCTGAGATTGCCCAAGTTTGAGGTGTGGGCATGCACGTGGTGGTGCCAGAGTCTGGGGCATGAGCACACATATGGTGTGGTACTGGGATACAGAAAGGCCATGTGCAGAGCTTCAGTGGTACCAACGTTTAAGGTGTGGATATGCTCATGGCAGCAATACCCCACTTTCTATGGTGTAGCACATATGGGGGGCAATGAAGGGATATAGTGGTAGCTCCTTCTGGGCTGAAGAATGGCCCAGGAACATGGACTCCGGGCAGCTCTGTCAACTGGGGTCAGCATTGGCAATGACTACAGAGGCTTAATGGCCAAAGCCACTGGGATCCTTGTGCTCTGTTTTCCCCACTGGTAGAAGTCAGAGCCAAGGGGATCCCTCTTGGTGCTGACTGTGCCAGGCTGGGAATGGGGTGACACAGGTAAAATGCTTTCTATGCTTTTCGATGTGGCTATCATTGGATTTTGTGCTCCACTGTGTTGCTTCATGGTCATTGTACTCTGGGGTTTTCCCACAGCTATTGTCATCAGTAGGTAGTTGTCTCATTGTTGTTTTTGTGGAGAGATAAGCATTGGGATTTCTTAGCTCACCATCTTGCAGACATCACCCATGCTTTAAAAAAAATCATTTAAAACATAATAGCTGCTTAGAGGAGACATAACTCATTATAAATTAAATTTCTTTTATTTCCTAATTTTATGACAGTATCACTGTCCAAGTCCTGGGTATTTAATCTAGGACAGTATGAATCAAATGAGCAGATGCTGCAGAGCACCTAACACACATTACCATCTTTAAACAAAGGGTAGTAAACTGAGGTGATCCTCATTTGATGTATTTTCTTCTGTCTTACATTGTTATTCTCTGGATTTCTACTAATCTTATTTTTTTTTCTTATTTTTTTTTTAGAAAAATTTTTAACCTACTATTTATGTTAAAAGAACACATGAGAATCTTAACTAAAGCATAAAAGTTAATATAATCATAAAAGTTTGTAAGTTAATATAAACAAGATAACTATATCATATTTGAGTAAAATGGGGAAAACATAGTTTAAAGCGTTATTTATGGTTTTTCCCACTCTCTTGCTGTTGAGTTCCCATGGCTTTAGGGGTTGATTAGAGATGCTGGGTAGAGAAGAAAAATTTAAAAAATGCTGAGGGAAGTTAAATTTGTGTAAGATAGGACATGGAGCTTATTCTCCCAGGAAAATAGAATATTCAGAAAAATAAGAAGGTGAGACTGATGAGACAAGAAGTCTTAGGCGTATTACCAACTGAAGGTTTTTTAAGAGAAATTTGGAATGGTAAAGAAAATTGGGAATAATAATTTTTAAACAAGTTTTGCCTCTTCTCCATCTTCAACCCACATCAAGGGCATCTTTTTTCTTTTCTTTCTTTTTTTTTTTTAGACGGAGTCTCGCTCTGTTGCTCAGGCTGGAGTGCAGTGGTGCTATCTTGGCTCACTGCAGGCTCCGCCTCCCAGGTTCACGCCATTCTCCTGCCTCAGCCTCCCTAATAGCTGGGATTACAGGCGCCCGCCACCTCGCCCAGCTAATTTTTTGTATTTTTAGTAGAGACGGGGTTTCACCGTGTTAGCCAGATGGTATCGATCTCCTGACCTCGCTATCTGCCTTGGCCTCCCAAAGTGCTGGGATTACAGATGTGAGCCACCGCGCCCAGCCAAGGGCATCTTTTCATATGAAAGATTGACATCACATTACTCTTCAAAACTTTGGAGTCATGTTTGCTTGGGTATGTCTATGTAATGAAACAATATGAACAGCAAGAAGACTTAGTTTTCCTAAGGATCCACAGGTTTACCATGGGTTTCTACACAAATGCTACTGTTTAATGATGAATATTTTGGAATAACCAACTAATAATCCCAGCTTATGCACATTGTTCAGAATATCACTTGACATTTTTGTTGCTTTCTCTGCTCACAGCTCTCTTCCCTACTCTTTTTACTCAGCCATATGACAACTTCTAGGGAAACTTCTTTCTTCTCAATTTCTCTTTGATGCTGTATTTCTCTCTTCACTGCATTGAAACTTAACTGGCTGCAGTTCAGGGCCTTAAATGTGGGTTAATGTTAAGTAGCAACCTCTCTTTGCCATGGACAATACTGTTGAAGTAGTTGTTTGCAGAGGCCCCAATCCTGCTGATGGTGAAGCTGGACAAACAGACTGCACTAACCAAAGTTTCACTCAGAAAAGTTCTTAGGATCATTCTGTTAAATGCTTGGACTGAACAGAATAGTGAAAAACACTTGGAAAGTTGCAATGTATCCATTGTGTACAGTATTTCAAATAACATGTATAAATAAACTTAGCAGGAAAATTTTAATGTTAACATAGGACAGAGAAAAAAAGACACGAAGCCTTTTAAAAGCCGTTGGAAGTATATGCTTTTCTTAGGAAGAACTAGTGCCCATTTAAGTTGAATAGAAGAAACATCTGCTGACAATTTGTGATGGTGATAATATGGCAGCCCTGAAGTATTTCACACTTATTCAGGCAACACAGTGCTTTTATCTCTCTAAGTAACCAGTGTGTGTCCTGTTGAGCAGTTACTTTGAAAGTAGTCTCTGTTCTCCTGATAGCTTTGTGTTCTCCTTTATTTTAGTGTAATTAATACACTCAATATAAATAGCTAAATCTTCAAAAAGATTTGCCTGCCTTGCAAGCGCTACATTTCCAATTACACACTAAATTAGGCACATGATTGAACATGAACACTAACATTTTCCAACAGGTGGTGAATAAGTAATTTCTATCCATCAACTCAACAACAGCTCTCTAGCCAAACAGTCACTCTGTTTTAGAGTTCTTCTAATATACCGAGTGTTCTTAGCCAATTTAAAAAATTATTCCTTTAATAGAAAGATTTAGGGGAATAGAGTGTCTAATTCTAATTCAAAATTGCAGAGCACAGCAAGAGTTAGTATTTCCATATGTGAAACTAAGATATACATGAGATTTTGTGTGTGCTACAGAGTTGTATCAAGCTAAATCTAAGTAAATTTAGTGTTACACCTCTGATTTTTTGAGATCAATAATTCCTAACAGATTTTGAGAAGACACTATAGTGCCGCATGTTCTTTTCAAACATCATATTTTTAAGTACAACTTTGAGATATGGGTGTAAAAATTATCTGTATTCTGAAAATTAATATTTCCAGTTTCAGTTTACACTGAATAAAAAAAGCAAAGTGGAGCTACGAAATCCAAGAAGATGTCAGAATGAAGTTGATGTAGATTGTTTTTAATACAAGAGACACATTTTATCAGGATTCTGGGATTAGTTTACCTGTTTTTAAAATTGTCTTCACCATTAGATCATATCTGGACAAACCAAAAAACATAAATTAACCAAGTGAAAGTATTGTTCTAATGGTCATCAAATAATTTTGAAGGAGCTTCCCAAACCACAAAGCAAGCTCACTGATTAAGTCAAGGCATTATATAATGTTGTTGGCATAATGTGCTATCCAGGAGTAGCACATAGCCAGCCGAGAACAAAGTCTCTGACAATATCTAGTTATGTTTTACTAGGCAAATCCCAAGTAAAAGTCATGAGCCAAGATTGTGAGACTCAAGTGTATGTATTTAAATAGTTCTAGAGTCTAACAAGTACCACCTACTTATTCTGTTTGTGCTAACTTGATATGGTGGGTGGAAGAGGAATAAAGTTGAATATACATGGCCAAATGATGGAGCAGATTCAGTAGCATGAAATGGGAAGCGCAAATCTGCTAGTGACTTCTCAGCAAGAACTGGTTATTGAGTGTGTTAATTTAACTGCTTGCTTTCTTTTGGGCTGTTGGGAAAGGTAGATGCAATTCTCTCCCATAGCTTTTGGACCTACTATGCTACAATGAAATCATCTTTCTTCATGAGAAAACTATAAGAAAGTTACACATTATGCTTGCTGAGATCTATTTTTCCTCCCCAGTTTTGTGCTTCTGCCATATAACTAGTCAGGTCATTAGATAATTTTTGTTACAATGGAAAAAAGGTAAGCATTTAGAAGCATAAAGAAGCCCAGTGAGTAAAATGAAACAACTGCCACAACAAGAAGAAAAGCAAAAACACATTTCTAAATATTAAAAAGGTAACGATCTCTTATAATTTAAAGGTGGCAGCCAGAGTGCTCCTTGCTACTCACGAAAACATTTTACTGGGAAGCAAAATGCTTCCATTCAAACCTAAGCTTGAGTATGTATCAAGTATGGAACACTGGGAAATGGTGGAACCTTAGAGGTCTCAGGCCCATTATCTGACAGGCAAGGAACTGAACATGGGGAGGTTTTGATGACAGCATCAGTTCTAAACTCTTTTTTATTTTTTTGAGATGGAGTCTCGCTGTTGCCCAGGCTGGAGTGCAGTGGCGTGATCTCGGCGCACTGCAAGCTCCACCTCCCGGGTTCACGCCATTCTCCTGCCTCAGCCTCCCGAGTAGCTGGGACTACAGGCGCCCACCACCACGCCCAGCTAATTTTTTATATTTTTAGTAGAGACGGGGTTTCACCGTGTTAGCCAGGATGGTCGCGCTCTCCCGACCTCATGATCCGCCCGCCTCGGCCTCCCAAAGTGCTGGGATTACAGGCGTGAGCCACCGCTCCCGGCCTTATCAGTTTTAAACTCTCACAATTTGAATGCCATTGCCCTCTCAGACTAGGGCACCCTACAAGGTGGTAAGTAATGTGGGATATTTTCCAATAAATTGGGTGTCTCACAATTCAGGAATTCTGATATCTAACCCCCAGAGCTTTCTAGAGCTACAAACTACTGCAAATCAAGGAATATAAAACTTTAGATGTTTGTAGTTTATATGAAGCAGGAAAAAATTTGGGAAAAAAGTATTAAAATGTGCTTGTAGCCTTCATAATTCTGCGTTCTGCCAAAGGGAAATAGAAAACATCTATTCTAATAAGGGAATCAGAGAAAAGGGAAATTTCTATGTCCCAAAAATATTGAGTACACATCTTTATATATATAATATTTTCTGTTCAGTCCATTTTCTGAGACATAAATATCAGCAACTTACATTTCATCAGTTGCAGTCTCTTTATCATATTCATATGCCCTGATTGACAAGAGTTTCTCTTCTATGCTTTCACTGATGAATGTGTTTCCTGATTTGGTCTCAACCTTTCCGGATATAGAACCATATCATCAGAAGACCATGGGCTTGAAATAATTGAGAAACGTAATGGATCTAAATTGTTACTGTTCAGCAGTCTTAGCTCTGTGTTAACATGTAATGTTAGGCTGGTTGGAGACCATGGAGGGCTGACAAGCTATTAGATTAAGAAAAAGATCTCTCTCTCTCTCTCTTTCTCTCTCTCTCTGTGTGTGTGTGTGTGTGTGTGTGTATGTATTTTATAAAGCAACATTTGAGAATTAGATATTATTTTTCACTCTGATTTCCTTACTTCACCTTCTTCTTAGTTCTGGAGAAAAAAGTGATAGAGATGAAGGAGTGTTGGCATTTCCCTTATGCTGACACTATGTAAAATTCTCACTTGGTGAGAATTGGACTATGGGCTGTTTTTCACTAGGTGTGCATTGATGAATATTCAAGGTATAACTGCTCCTGGGGGGATTTGCATCTTAATTAGGGCATCTTAAGGATTTTAATACATTCAAAGCCCTAAGAAATAAGACTCTAATGGAGAAATTGAAAACATTGTATCTAAAACCCACGTGTCCTAGATTAGTCCAAATATTGTGTGTCATTCCAAATATGTTTCTATCTTCTTCAACAAAACGACTCATTTAAAAGTTCTTCCAAATGTTATTTACTTTTATAGCTTTTGCAAGTCTTGTCATATAGGAATAGGCAAATCAAAAAAATCCTTTGTCAGATTGTGCTTATGTGTTGGTTTAGAAATAAGGTCCGGTTAATTCCAACAGAGAGCTACTTTTACAGCTATTTTTGGAAGGAGGAATTGTTGGACTTTCTCAAGTCATACACATAGGGGAGTGGACAGGACAGATTTGGCTCTGTGGACATTTGGCAATGTAGCCCTCAATTATTTTTTGGTTGGCAAAAATTCCACTTAAAGTGGAAGCTGCATTACTTTTCATTTTTTAGTGATGTGATACCCAAAGTCAAAGCTTCAGGTGGAATATGTGCAGGATTCTCACAGTTAAAGACTGAATGAAAAAAGAATTAATCCTACATTTACCTCCCAAACTACTCACTGGAATGTGCCATGACTGTTTAAGTTGCAGTCACTATAGTCATCCTCATGAGGGCGAATTCTTTGTAAAGCACTGGCTTGTTACACTGACTGAATTTGTACTGGAGTGCTCCAGACCGTGATTGAGAGTCATTACAGAACACATAATTAACATCAATGACTGAAAATTCAGTTGCCTACAGTTGTAGATTATGGACAATGGATAATTAAAATATAATTAATGAGCTAATTAAGATGTCAGCAACAGAAATATTTTGTTAATTCAACGATAGTTAATGCAGCCATGGTCCTAACGCATTTTAATTCTTAATGGAGAAACACTGATCTCTAATGGCTAATATTTCTGCTTTATGATATGTACAAAATCAGTCTTAGAGGAAGCTGCGTGCTTTCATATTTCATATGAGTCACCCAGCAGACACATGCATAGGAGCAGAAATGTCTCATTAACAGAAATATAGATCAAGGACCATTTCTCAATTCAAACTTAGTATCTTCCTGTCTGCATTTTTAACACAGTTCATTCTTTACTTGCTAAGTTTATGATCCACAAAGTGTCATCCGGCTATTTCTTTTAGCGTTCATGGCTAATGGGCCTTTAGCAAACTGAATAAATTATTTGGCAGTAATACTCCATTATCTAGGGTATTTTGCAAAAGTTTCTATTTTTTCACTTTTTAGAGCTGAGTGACATCAATTCTCTGAGAATAGGTTGGAAAGGAAGATCAAGAAATCTCAAAAAAGTGATGATGGCAAAAGGGAGAGTTGTAAAGGGAAACATCCTAGTACTATTATCTTGCCCGCTTCCACAGAAGTGAAACAGCATTGTGCTTTCCCTGTATGCATGTCTGTGTTCTAACCTGCTACCTCTTAAGTGGTCTGCTTCATGCTGTGAGCAGTTAGTGTCAGGTTATTTACTCAACTGGTTGGTTCCACCTACTAAATGTTTGACACTATGGAACTACCCAAAGTTGATAAACGTTCTACCTATAAAAAGAGAATTCCCCTACCAAGTTGTAGAAATTAAAGCTGAAGTAAATAAAGAAAAAGCATTTTATGTTTGCCTGTATTATATGTGGTTGACTGATGAATATAAACTTTCAATAAAATAAAAATAAAAGTGACTTAAAGATTCCCTCATAGTAGCTTCAGTTTTAGTATATGTTGGTTGAAAAAGTGACTAATAGCTATGACAAGTTCAATAATACTTTAAATATATTATTTTATTAATCATACATACTATTCATACATATAAAATACTCATATGTATATATAATTCTCAATATGTATATTTGTAAGACATATACAAGTTAGTCTTCAGGGAATTTTTGATGTTTTAATGGATTCTAAGTCTCTGAAAAAAGTTTGGAATCCCCTAATTCCACTCCCTTTACAGATTCCTTTGCCTAAACTAAGCCAACGGATTGAAAAATATTCACTTAGATGATCGGTCCTTTAGATTTTACAGTATATTTTGGCAATGAGATATGAATTTTTTAAAAACCTATTGGTACATATAAATTATAGTGCAATGGCATTGGCAGCATATAAATGGTATATACAATAAGAGCTGTAGGATTTATAAGTAGACTGTCATGGGATAGTATGGTTGAGAAGGTTTCATAGAGGAGATGGGGACAAGAACTGAGACTTGAACTATGATGAGGCATGAACTAGGCTGCAAGGAGGCATGAGGCCATTCCAAGCAGAAAGCAAAAATGGAGAAATGGTCATAAGCATTGTACTAGTGGGGAATGTGAGGAGGCTGGCATTGTAGAATGAAATATATACTTGAGGATCGGATTTGGATTATGGGCAGGCAGGATTGCAAAGGTAATCTGAAGTTAGACTATTGTTAACAAGTAACCAAAAGGGACTTTCTCATGCATAACAGCCAGGAGGAAAGGGGTAACATTATACCTGAAGATGTTTATCTGGAATTCCCTTCGGGTGCATGTGTCACTCAAAAGTATGAGTGCCCTTAAGGTCTCCTTGCTCATGACCACCAGTAGACCACAGAGGAAAATCTACACTATACACATTCTGGGGAACTGAGACGTGAGAAGAAACACTGGGAACTATATAATAGTGCTAGGTATTCTTAGACCTCATTCTAAGTTTGTTACTCATCATTTTCTGTGAAGGCACTAAGTTCAACTTTGAAAAAAAAAAAGAAGTTCCCTGTTCAACTTTTGGGGACAGAAAGGTTAAAGAGCATCCAAAAAGGTGACAACTTAATCTCCTTGATATCTGCTGGATGCTGAGAGGAAACACAGGAGCATGAATAGGTAGGAGAAGCTATGATCTACTGTAGAGAGCAGCCTGAGTTTGAAAGAGATAACTGGGTTCTGTGGGTTATGCCTGTAATCCCAGCACTTTGGCAGGCTGAGGCGGGCAGAACACTTGAGGTCAAGAGTTCGAGACTAGCCTGTCCAACGTGGGGAAACCCTGTCTCTACTAAAAATACAAAAAAATTAGCCAGGTGTGGTGGTGGGTGCCTGTAGTCCCAGCTATTTGAGAGGCTGAAGCAGGAGAATTGCTTGAACCCGGGAGGTGGAGGTTGCAGTGAGCTGAGATCGCTCCATTGCACTCCAGGCTGGGTGATAGAGTGGAACACCATCAAAAAAAAGAAACAAACAAACAAACAAAAAACAAACAAACAAACAAAAAACCAAGAAACTAGGTCAGAGAAATGGATCATTTATTTAATTGGCTGGAGACCCCTTGAATTCTGTAACAATTGTCCCTGTAAATGAATGTTGTGCTAAGGTTTCTGAAGAGTAATGAGAGCTTTTGAGCAGTGAAATAACAGGATGAAAGGAGGAATTCAACAAGACAATTCAGGCAGAGGGGTGCAGGCATAAGGAAAAAACAGGTGGGAAGAACAGTTATGCAGTTATTGCAAGGGTCTAGATGTCTGGAGATGAGCATGGACTGGGCAATGATAGAAATGAAGGAAAAAGAGGCAGACTCCAGAGATAATTCATAGGAAATTAGTCGGACTCAATGGCTATCCTTCCCATTACCTGGAGGAGTAAAGGCTCATTCAGAAGCTTCGAGCTTAGAGTACCAAGGCTATGACAGCATTGCTGATATCCAAAGAGAAAGTAAGATGGACACATTGGGATATAGAGAAACAAGATCTATTTGGGTTTGAGTATTTTGTATTTGAAGAAAACAGTGGAGATACAACTGGAAATTCCTGAAGGATAGTAAGAGATTAAACATTTGGTCATGAAGGGAAGGGTAGGTATATTTTTAAAGACTTTCCTTCTCACCCTGGAAATAAATTTTTTTTCCAGGACAGAATAGATTATAAAGGAGAAATTGAACAGGAGATGAGAGCATTCAAGAGCTCCATTCAAAATTATGAAACATGATTTTCTATTTGATACTATTCTTCTTTCATTTATTCATTCAACAGACGACAAAGTTCAATGATAATCATTCTTTGAAGTTTATCTACCCAAACTGGAGCCATGTCAAAAGACTCCTTGAAGAATGATTGCTGGGGAAGAAATCAATGGCATCAACAGAAAGAACAAAGACAGAAAATGTGAAAGGCAAGGGGAAAAGAAAAAAAAAGACTTAAAAATTTAAGAAAAAAGAGGCAAATGAAAATTAAAAAAAAAATAGAGACTGGGCTTCTTTAATGGCTCCAACAGAAAAAAAAAAAAAAAAAAAAAAAAAAAAAAAGGACCGGGGCTTTTTTAAGGGCCCAAAAAAAAAAAAAAAAAAAAAAAAAAAAAAAAACCTACATCTGCCTTTTGCTTTTGAATAAATAGAACATTTTACCAATAATGCCAAGATGACTCACAACACACATTTTATGTATCTTGTAATTTTCCTATACACTGCAAAGACAACACAGTTGAGCTAATACTAGCCAAGTCTTACATGTAATTATAGGATGCCTATAGCATTTCTAGTATAATATATTAATGAAAACCAGTTATTTAATTATGGCATAATATCATGAAAAACTTTTATAGTTACTTGGTAAAACAGATCAAAAAAACATTTTCCCAAATATAGCTAGGGAACAGTAGAATCATATCTTGATGTCAGTAGATGCCTTTGCCAGGGTGTAGAAACAGCTTTTCCTGTCATTAAAAGGACAAACTGTAATCCATCTGCCATGTATAATTTGACAATCTGCAATCCTTAAACAGTAGGAGGGAAAGACATGTCTTCCAAAATTTCCCCTGAAGGAGGAGGCTTTCAGCAGTTCCCAATTACTATCTAGGCCGAATGTCTCACTCGAGACATCTGCTCGGCAGTTAGTAGTGAAAACCTGGCATACAGGAGATCAGAGGTGTGCCTCATAATTATTGTTGGCCTTAAAGTGGCCAACTTTTAGAATACAAGCCAATCACTAAGTTTCAGGTGTGCGTTTTGGTAACCTTTGGTGGAGTGCCCCAGACCTAACTTTTGTGCACATAAACTTCTGAGATGAGAATCTTTCTAAAGTTCAAGGTGGAAAAATTCACTGTGAAGTGAGTCTGTGTTCAGTAATGAGCCAAAGATCTTAACACATTTCTACTGATAATAGAATGAAAACCATAGAATGCCATAGATCCATGTTTCCTGCAGATAAGGATTGCTTTCTCGGGACCCACTTCAGTTCATTACATTTATTAAACCAACTAAAAATCTTTCCTGGCACTGGTTCAGAATGCCAAAAGCTGTTCTCTACAAAAACCTACTTTAGCTACTACATGGATGGTTTCCCAGGTAGGGGTGATTTTAAAGGGAAAATAAGAAAATGAAAGATTCCATTTTGCAGATTTAGGCTTACCTTCTGAAATCTTGAGAATGCTGGGTGAGATTTAAGACAGACTCTGTCATCCTATCATCAGAGAAATGAAAATCAAAACCACAATGAGATACTATCTCACACCAGTCAGAATGGCTTTTGTTAAAGAGTCAAAAAATAACAGATGTTGGCCAGGCTGTGGAGAAAAGGGAGAACTGATACACTGTTGGAATGTAAATTAGTCCAGCCACTGTGGAGAGCTGTTTGGAGAGTTTGGAAAGAAATGAGTGTTGAACTACCATTCAATCCAGCAATTCCATTACTAGATGGGTCTAGATGTCTGGAAAATAAATCGCTCTACCAAAAGGAAACATGCACCTGTATGTTCATTGCAGCACTATTCACATTAGCAAAAACATGGAATCAACCCAGTTGCCCATCAACAGTGGATTAGATAAAAAAAATGTGGTATGTGTATACCATGGAATACTATGTAGCCATAAATAAGAATAAAATCATGTTATTTGCAGCAATATGGATGTAGCTGGAGGCCATTATTCTAAGTGAATGAATGTAAAAAAAGAAAACCAAATGCTGCATGTTCTTACTTATAAGTGGGAGCTAAACACTGAGTGCTAATGGACTTGAAGATGGGAATAATAGACACTGAGGACTACTACAGGGGGTGAGAGAGGGAGGGGGGAAGGGCTGAAAAGCTACCCGTCGGGTACTATGCCCACTACCTGTGTGACAGGCTCAGTCATACTCGAAACCCCAGCACCACACAATATACCTTTGTAACAAACCTGCACATGTACCTCCTGATTCCAAAATAAAAGTTGGAAAAGAAAATAAAAAAGATGAACTGTTTGTGGAAAAGCAATAAGCTGAAAGGTACATATAACAGTATTGTTAATGGGGAAAAGAACCAGCTGATGCTTTCTCCATGTGCAACAGTGAGATTATTTCAAAACAAGTACCATCTGCAAGTGTCCCTTCCCAACAGCCAGAAGACCTAATCAGGGAGGGGAAAATGACAACCTAATGTAATATGGGATCCTAGATGGGATCTCAGAAAAGAAAAAAGGCACTTGTAGAAAAACAAGTAATATCTGAATAAATTCTACAGTTTAGTCAGTGGTAATTCTACTATGTTTGTGCAAGATGCCAATATCAGGGGA
Source organism: Rhinopithecus bieti (assembly GCF_001698545.2). Taxonomy (NCBI): domain Eukaryota; kingdom Metazoa; phylum Chordata; class Mammalia; order Primates; family Cercopithecidae; genus Rhinopithecus; species Rhinopithecus bieti. Next base: position 1,053,206 of record NW_016807377.1, on the reverse strand, counting down.
AGCTGGGTGAAGGGCAGATAGGATCTTTTTGTGTCATCTTTGCAACACCTTTGCAAATCTAAAATTACTTTGAAATAAAAAGTTAAAAAAAAAACAGAGTCAGATCAGTAGTAAAATTAGTCCCTGTGCTAAACACTATTTGCCAGTGTAAAGCCAAATCAACATGCTAATAGTTCTTATTTTGAGCTATTATGGAATTATGGAATTATAAAATTTCAATTATTATAGAAAATATATTAATGATGAGTTAGGTGTTTCTTTCTTTCTTTTTTTTTTTTAAATTGTATAAATGAGAGAACCAAGGCAAGAGCTGTGAAGTGACTTCCTTAGGAATCAACATTTAATTACATGAAGAGCTGAGGAAAACGCCTAGATTTTGTGCTTTTTTGTGCAATGTCACAGGCATAACCTAAGTAGCATGTTACTTCTCTGCAGTCAACAACCAATTCCTGAGTGAGAAACAAGCATCTAATGTGTTAAAAGCACTGTGCTAGATTCTGAAAATAAATGGTGCTCTCTCTGTCCATGACGAAGTCTATATTTGTAGCTATGTCTCTTTAAAATTCTGAGTGTAGCTGAGAAGGCATATGCACTGAAAACTGAAGCTTTAAAACCAGTCAGCACTAAACATTTTATGTTAAGTGAGCAATTTTGACAATAATTATCAAAAATTATAGTTTAAATAGAAATTATTATACAACAAAACTCTTTTCTGAAAAAAAGTTAACCCTGTGTTGTTCCTCCATATATCAGCTCTGAAAGCATACAGAACTCTGAGCTAGCAGGAGGGCAGAGGAAATACTGACTCAGTTTGTTCCCACTAGGTCCTTCTCTGACTCCTTGCACATAATGTAGAGGATTGTGGTGGTAATGGGAAGAGGCTTACCATACTTCCTTTGGACAAGATGCCTTTGCCCCTTTCTGTATTTTTTTCCAGGGACTGTTACCTCAAGGGAAATGTAAGGAGGTTATTCATGTCAGAAACAGTGGTTTTAAAAGTACAATGCAAGTAAAAGATATTGTCTGGAAAGGGAGCAAAGAAGTTGAAGAAGGAAAGATGAGCAGCCTGCACAATAGTGAAATGAGAGAGTTTCATATGTTTCCATGATTTTAATTGTGGAAAATGTGGAAGGGGTGAGTGGAAGCTGTCTCATCAGTGGCTTTGATTTTTAGCAATTTGTATTCCTAAAAGCAAACCTTCCTGAACAAGCAGGACCTGGCGGCAGAATTGCAGAGTACATGTTGCCAAGTGCATAAACAAGTTTATTTTCCAACTTTCGTCAACATCAAGCCATCACAATTTTCTCTTTTTTTCTTCAAGAAATCAAAGGTTATTATAAAGCCTTCGCAGACCAACCCCAGCTCGCCATCAGGTCTTTATTTTCTTCAGGCTCATCTTACATTCGTCCTAGGGCAGTAAATTTAATATGTATTATGAGTTGCTTGACAATCCTAGATTTTTCATTCAGATACAATGTTTCCTTGAGAATTCTAGAATGATAGCCAACGTGGTATAAGATTCTGTAGTAACATATCAATTTTTCCTGAAAAGCGAATGTCAGTCTTATGCTCCACGGGAGATCAGATACTGTTTGAAGGCAGTGACTCGGTCTCCAGTGGTTTTGTAACCCACCCATCCCTTGACACTATTTTCTCAACAGTTAAGTGTTTAATAAATCTTAACTAACTGACTCACTGAGTAAATGAATAAATGAGTGATTTGTTGAATGAGTTAAATAAATGATTTCACATAAATCATTGTTAACAAGGCCTGACATTTCTTCCCCAAGAGGCAGCTCCTGTGATTTAAAATTATTCTATTAAATAAAAAAGGTACATACCCATTCAAAGTTAGAGGGAGAAATGAAACAAATTTCTAGTCAATTCAAGGTTCACATTCACTTTTGCAAAATATATTTTCAGCTTCAAATATCCAGTGTTCCATGTTCCACGCACTTAGTTTTCAATAAATAAACCTGGCCAAATCACCACCTGGTCTCAGGTCTCATCCTGGCATTCTTGTTTCCCCTCCCGTTCTCCTTTCCCTCCTTCCTGTGGGCCTTTGTTCATTCTGTTGCTGCTTCCTGGAATGTCCTTTCTCAACATGATCAACCACAAACTCCAGCTCACGTTCCAACATCTAGGGCACATCCAACCTCTGCTCCCCTAAATATTCTTGGCAAACGTGTTCTGCTTTCCCTTAACCTTATAAGATTCTCTCAAGAAAAGGAGTGAGGGTTCAGTGGTGTATGCTCACTTAGAAAACTGACATAAATTTCGTACTTCAGTGATTCCTCTCCTTGCTTCGGCACTAACCCCAAGACCTTCTTCCCATTCCTGCAACATGGATCGTGTGCTCCTGGCTCTGATTCTTACTGTTTGCCTGGAAAACTCCTCCCCTACATCACCTTGTGGCTTGCTCTCTCCTTTTGTTCAGGTCTCTGCTCAGGTGAGACCCTGCTGGTGAGGGTTTACCTGCCGACCCTTCATCTTCATATGAGGAATAGCCTTGTGTTACTTACTGCTGAATTCCCTGACACATACTGGGCACCCAATAAACAGTTTTTGAATATGTAGATTAATAAAATAATGTGTTTTCTTTAATTCATAAAATATATTAGCATATTAAATGATCAAAGTAAAGAAATATCATGAACCTACTTGCCCATGCTAGACCACACTTTGGCAAAGACAGCTGCAAGGTGTACAGACTGCTCCCTCCTCTGAACTACACAGTTTGTCAGAAGTGCCGTGCAGTTTACTGTCATGTTCATTAATTAATTAATGGGTATTATTTCATCATTTCTCCTTCCTCCAATGAGCTTTGAGCTTCCTTGAGTTCAGAGACCACAACATACATTCTTCTGCATCTTTATGGAGCTTAACAAAGTGCAAGATGTACAGCAAGCCCTCAGCTGATTGCTGATTGGCAGAGCTTTCTCAGTTGTGATAAAGCAGAGTTGAGCAGATTAATGGAGAGCACACTCTCCTGTTAGAAATGTTGAGCTTTAGAAATAAAATTAATGCTAAATTAGCATTAATAAGAAATTTCTGAAAGAAAATGTTTCCTTTTCTTTTTTTTTGAGACAGAGTCTAGCTCTGTTGTCCAGGCTGGAGTGCAGTGGCATGATCTCTGCACTCACTGCAACCTCTGCTTCTGGGGTTCAAGCAATTCTCCTGCCTCAGCCTCCCAAGTGACTAAGACTACAGGTATGTGCCACCATGCCTGGCTAATTTTTGTATTTTTAGTAGAGACAGGGTTTCATCTTGTTGGCCAGGCTGGTCTCAAACTCTGAATCTCAAGTGACCCACCTGCCTTCCAAAGTGCTGGGATTACAGACGTGAGCCACTGTGCCTGGCCAGGAAAATATTTACTTTTGTTTGTTACCAAATATCTGTTGTCACATCCAATTCGAATATGGATATAGTTTGCTTGGAGTTTAATTTTGTTGATTTAATAGTGGAAAGATATATCTATACATAGATATATAGATATCTATGTACAGACATCTATATATCTATACATCTATATATAGATGTATAGATATAACAGTTTTTCAAATGCTTCTGTGGAAAATGACTTTATTGATTGTTTTGGATATGAAGATTGGACAAAGTATCCAGAACTTTGCCTCAGAAAACTTAGACACAACCAAAACATTATCATAAAACCTTATATTAAAAATGGATATAAAATCACCATGATTTTAAGGAAGTACTTTTTTTTTATTTTATTTTTCAGATTTGAAGATACTGAAATGGCCTTGTTTCTTTCAAGAAGAGATGGATGAGATGGATACAAGAGTTTCTCTCTTTTTCCTAAGAAAAGCACACACAAGAATGGCTCAGCCATAAACATCTGGTGAGTCAGCACTGGACTTTTATGAGAATTCTGGTCTTTTCTTTCTTATGGCAAAGACTCAACTAATTGCCCAAGGGACACATGAAGTACAATATTATAATGACAGTATTTTTTATTCTTTCATAGTGGTCACTAAATAAAAAATTGTTTCTTGGAAACATAGACTCACAGGGCTATGTTTAAAAGATACAAACTGCTACTGAGTCTTTTTTTTTTTTT
>NW_016807377.1:1013077-1045556 GCF_001698545.2 Rhinopithecus bieti | reverse complement strand
CGTCAAAGTCATTCTCCGTCCAGCTTTGATCCGTTGCTGGCAATGGGCTGCGCTCCTTTGCAGGGGGAGATGCGCTCTTATTTTTTGAATTTCCAGCTTTTCTGCCCTGCTTTTTCCCCATCTTTGTGGTTGTATCTGCCTCTGGTCTTTGATGATGGTGACGTACTGATGGGGTTTTGGTGTAGGTGTGCTTCCTGTTTGATAGTTTTCCTTCTAACAGTCAGGACCCTCAGCTGTAGGTCTGTTGGAGATTGCTTGAGGTCCACTCCAGACCCTGTTTGCCTGGCTATCAGCAGCAGAGGCTCAGTTGAAAATGCAGAAATCACCGGTCTTCTGTGTTGCTCGTGCTGGGATTTTGAGACTGGAGCTGTTCCTATTCGGCCATCTTGCTCCGCCCCGAGTCTTGTTTTATTCTCATTTTAAAGTTTACATTAACTGAATTTGCTTTCCTCAAGTAAATGTAAAATAATTTTTTGACATTTAAATACCATCAGTATACTTTAAAAATATTTTAAAATTAAGAGTTATTATAAATTTTAAACTTGACAATAGTCATAAATACATGCCAAAACCAAAATAGAAAAAGTTAAAGAATATACCTTCAAGAACATGAAGGCATGAACAAACATGTATTAGGATTGTTATAATAAAAGTTCCTGTTATGATTTATAAATATGCTTGTGAAAGTACTTAGGTGGGAAATATTTTAGCTATCAATAATTCAGGAAACGTAAGTTATACAGTAAAGGTATTTGTATGTGTTATCTGTTACAACTCTTTTGCTTTTCTTTTACATGCTACCAAAATATTAATTACAAAATGACTTCTGTAGGACTTCTAATATTGATTATGTCTGTATCTAGGTACTCTATCAAAAGAAAGGGATGCAATGGAGATAGAAGCCTTCATCTTTGAAGTAACAGACAAATCAGAATTTAAGCATTCCAAATGCTAGAGCATTGTTTAATCCAGTATTGCCCAAGTTGTGCTCCAAATTGATGGAGGCATGTGAGTAATGGTAAGGCTTAGGTGATATGCCATGAGTGGGAACTGGAGCATCCTCACTCAAGAAGACAGGTGAGGGTGAGGCAGACCAAAGTCATGAACAAGTAGATTGAGGCTGAAGACCAGGGTAAAACTCCAGAGATGAGTGAGCAAGAGACACAGGGGAGGGCAGCAAGAGGGCTGGGGTGGCGTGCTCTCTGACTTTGATGAGCTTGATGTGGACGCATAATTGATGGGTGAACTTCAGGGACCATGGAGAGTGCTGAAAGATGTGACTGTGGGCAAGTCATTGCGCTCCCTGGTCTCTGTAACAAAGAATGAAAAGAGCTCTGTGGTGCTCGGGGAGTGCAGCTGCTGGAGATACGCACAGTCACCTGGAAAACAGACTCCGGCTCTGCCCTTGCCTGACCTGCCCTAACCGTACACACTCTGATCACATTTCAAGCTACATCCCCAGCATATAACTTTCTTTTCTGGCCTGTTACGCTTCTCTCTCAGTTTGTTCCTTTTTTATTTCCATCCGCTTTCCCCAGTCTCCCTAGAATACTGGTGAATTGTTATCTGTCTAGTTAACTCAGAGTTTACCTCATTTAGTCATCACAATTCAATGAAGCATTTCCTTCCCTGCTTTGCAGATGGGAAAATGTGTGGCAACTTGCTCCCTCAAACCATAATCTACAAAGTAACTGGCACCAGTTATGCTGTCAACTCTATTGTAAAAGACAAATAAATAAAAATCTACCATGATCTTCCCACTGATAAGTAGCCCTTGTTGATACCTGGTGTGGAAATACATATGTATATCTGAAATTGGGATCAAATTGTTTTTGTAGTACCCATCCAAGAATAACATATTACATGTATTTTTTTTTTCTCATTTCAATAAGAGCTCTTTATGGCCACTTTGGAAAGTGCTCATATTTTTCATTCTTTTTTGTTTTTGAAAAGATGGGGCCTCACTAGGTTGGCCAGGCTGGTCTCAAACTGCTGGCCTCAAGCAATCCTCCTTCCTCAGTGCCTCAAAGTGCTGGGATTATAGGTGTGAGCCACTGTGCCCAGCCATATTTTTTATTTTTACTCCATTTCCCCACACCCCTAAACTATCAAGGTAAGATTATCACCAGCTGCTAGATTCTTCTCTGAGCCACTTAAGCACAATGTATTAGTCTATTCTCACGCCGTTATAAAGACAAACCTGAGATTGGGTAATTGATAAAGGAAAGAGATTTAAGGACTCACAGTTCCATGTGGCTGGGGAGGCCTCACAATCATGGTGGAAGGCAAAGGAGAAGCAAAGGCATGTCTAACATGGCGGCAGGCAAGAGAGCATGTGCAGGGGAATTCCCCTTTATGAAATCAGTAGGTCTTCTGAGACTTATTCACTACCACAAGAACAGTATGGGGGAAACCACCCCCATGATTCAATTGTCTCCACCTAGCCCCGCCCTTGACACATGGGGATTATTGCAATTCAAGGTGAGATTTGGGTGGGAACCCAGCCAAACCATGTCACACAGTCTCCACTGTTATGAATTTTGGCATCACAGAGGAGGTTCCTTTGACATATCCTAAGATAACAAATAGAGGCACTTTTACACATTTAGTTAACCTCTATTATATCTGTGTGAGCTCACAGTTATTCGTGGTTGCAGTCTAAGAGGAAGGAGAATATTGAAAAATGATTTAGTTTATCAACACAAAATATCTTTGGAGAAAAGCAAAGGAAACTTCAGGAAGAAATTCAAACTTTTAGCAAATTTTGATGTATACACTCCAATCAAAGAGCAACTTTGTCTCCATGAATCTGTGCTGTCTGGTTTGTCCACTCCCAGCTAGCTTTTGGCCTTAATTTGGATAAGTCTAAGTGCAGCCTTACCAATCCAGGCCTGTTTCTTGGTGCTGTCACGAACCGTTGGCTCTGGCACACATAAAGACACTTGGAAGGAAAGTCTTATTTTAACAACGCTGTTGACTTTCCAACTTCTGCGTTACCACAGTCATCAGAGTCCAATTTACTCTTCAGGGGCCCTAATCATTCTATAGCTGAAGTGGACAGAAAGAAAATAATTTGTTCACTTAACAGAAAGAAAGTCTATACTCCCAAAACAAAATAAGTCAGACAGTGATCTTTGAATTAACGGGCTCTGCTGACGGACTCTTTTCCCTACTTTTCATCAGTCTGGTGACAGTGGACTCTGGACAGAGATAAATGAGAGGTCAAGCTACCCTTCATTTTTCCAGAGGATTATTTCGCCCACAGATAAGGCACAAAGAAGGAAGTAATAGTCAAGACCAGCCTGTGAGAAAACAAAACAAAAAAGGATAACTAACAAAAGCCTCATTCTCCAGCTCTTGCCCTGGCCAGCACTCCAGCACGGTGTGCACTCCTACTATAGCAGGCAGAGTTTGTTATTTTTTTCAGTGAGGGGAGGGGGAAAACCCAATAAAGCTAATATGTGGCAAAAGTGACTGTGCCTCAAATAGTAGATGCTTGTGTTGCTTTTCCTAACTTTATAGCTGGTGTTAGAATACCAAAAGAAAAATTTAAAAAAGTTTCTGCACCCAGTTTGTTTCATAGTACAGAAAGCCTGGGACCATACAAAAGAATGTATGCTAAAATATATTTACTGATTGGTTTTTAATGAAGAGAATAGTGTTAAACTTCATAATGTCATTGTGAGATTTAAATGTTCATTCTCCGTTTTGAGGAAGGAAAAAACTTTCCAAATGCTATTATTATTCTTAGGATATATTGAGGAAAGGAGAAGGATTAACCTGATAATAAGTAAAAAGCAAACACAAAGACACACATGAACTTGTTGTAGTCTTTCTTATTGTTTATGAAATCAAGAAGTCAGTCTACTTCCTTTTGAGTCACTGTCAAACTTTATTCTACTATATAGGGAAGATAATTTTTAGATTCTTTGCATTTTCTCAGGGAAATCCTAATCCTAATATATAAAGGACTTTGAACAGTTGTCATTTCTATTTCCTCAATTATTTTAAATTTATGGTTCAAAGCGACATAGAGACAGAATGAGTTTTTAGAGACTTAGCACTCCTTCAGGGTGCCAAATTAAACTCAGCAATTAGAATTACTAGTGATAAAACTACTTTTAAATAGACACATCAATTAATGTATTTTCTCTAAGATGTACTTGAGAAAACAGAATGCACAAATGGCTTACATGCTGCAGAATAAAACAGGTACATGAGAATTAAAAGATTTAGCTGATAATAACTTCTGTTTAGGTGGATGTTATAAGCAATACATGGAAACTGGCTCATTTTCACAAGGTGCATAGTGAAAGTGGCTTTCATGGTATTTCAAAAATAATTCTACCTGGATTTTATGCTTACTCTTGTTTAGAGGTTCAAATAAAATAGTTTCACTCTATAGAGTGCTATGCAAATGGCAGTAGAGCAGCTTCAGAACTACTTCTAACTGTAACATTAAGGCAAACTGATGAGCACACACATCTATTTGTCTACAATTTGTTCATGGTTCTGATTATGCAGCTATGAGCTCTTTCATACCCACGTTATTTTGCCCCCACAACCTTCCTCCTATGTCCCCTGGAACATTTTCTCCATGGTTAACATCATCTCTCACGTGCTCAAACACTTCTTATGCTCCTTTTAAATCTTCCCCTTTACTAAGCTTTGTCTCACCCCTGAAGGAAGAGCTTCATCCCTTTCCAGTGAAGGCTGCTTGCCTCGTATGATGCAGGGTCAAAGTATCAGGTGCTCCTCACCACCCAATCCACCAGTGCATCATGAGTCCTCAACATCCGTGTAAACCACTTTTCCTATAAAGAGCAGATGGTAAATATTTTAGGTTTATGGACCACAAGTCTCTGACGCAATTGTTGAACTCTGCCACCATAGCATGAAAGCACCTATAGACAATATGTACATAAGTGGACATGGCTGTGTTCCCGTAATGCCTTATTTAAAAAAAATAGGCAATTGACAAGTGAATCATAGTTTGCTGATTCCTGCGATATGTAAATGTATAAATAAAACTGTGACATACTTACACAATGAAATACTATACAGCAATGGGTATAAGTGACCTACAATTGCATGTAGCAAAATGGGTGAATCTTACAAACCATTGAGTGAAGAAAACCAGAGGGAAAAAATACATATTATTTGATTCCATAATAGTGCAAAGATAGGCGAAACAAATTTATGGTATTAGAAATGTGGAAGGGAGTTTTCCCTGGAGAGGGAGGTAGGAACTGAATGAAAGCATGAGGAGGCCTTCACAGTACTGGAATGCTCTATTTCTTGACTCGAGTCCTGTTATGCAGGTGTTCGGTTTGTAAAACTTCAGCTAGCAGAATGGTTGTGGTATGTACATTTTTATGTAGTTATATTATACTTCAATTAAAATATCATCTATTGTATACTGTGGGGAATACATTAAAAAAAATATTGGAGTTTGACTAAAATTCATGCAAAGAGCTCCAGATGGAAGCATAGGCTCCAGAAAGAGCTATTCTCATGACAGAGACTGTTTTTCTTTTTGCAGATGCAAAACTTTTCATAATATATTAATAATCTAAGCTACCCTTAAAATGCAGTGGCCTACAAATATAATAAAAATAACCAAGTGTGTTTTGATGTCTCATTCTTTTCTGGAACTACTCTTTAACTGGTATCTCGGGACAACTTTAGGCACGAGAACAAACCCATTTGAAAGGAACACTTTGGCTTCATGGTTCCCACAGAATTCTAACGAGGAATGGGTCATTTTCTGGCACTAGGTAAGTGATTCTGACATAACCTGGACCTGTATGATCATATGATTACAGCATTTAGGGAGAAAATGTATCACATACAGAAAACGGTAGTAATAATAATTTATCAGTAATAAAGTAAATGTGCATAGAGAACTTTAGAAGTGTTTTTTGTCGCTGAATTCTTTTTCAGTCTCACCGTCACTATCTGAGCCTCGCTGTTGTATGCCTCGATTACTACATTAATGATTTTTCATTCTGGTCTCTTCGGTGCTGCTTTCTCCTTCTCTTTTAAATCCAACCTCACAACATTGCCAAAATGAATCTCTGAAAAGACCAAAATTTGTTAATGTCATTACTCTTATCAAAAGCTATGAAGTTCCCCATTTTCTATCAGAATGAAGGCCTAACACTAAATTAGCCTTCAGGAGCCACTACTGGCCCACAATGTATGTGCTCTCTAGACAAGTCGCCTTTTGCTATCTTTTGGCTTATTCATGAATCTGAGTGTAAGAAACTCACCAGTCCTACTCCTCCTTCCAGGGCCAGCTCTGATGCCACCCCATCTGAGAAGCTTTAGAGCATCATCCCAGAAGTAGTTGTATGCTCCTTCCTTTCAGTTAGTGCTACATGAACTAACTGTATACGCAGTTATTCAGATATGTCTTAAATCTCCAATTCAATTGTTAGGCTCTTATTAAAATATCCTATTTTCTCTGCAATGCAATATAAAACTTTATAAATTGTAGGTACTCAGCAAATATTAATTTAATAGATGAAAATTAGCAAATTAAAGGAAACTATATTAAGCAATGAAACTATATTTATATGAAAAAATTTCATACAAACTCTAAAGTTGTGATAGTCTATCAGAGAATACTCAGAGTAAATTATGCTATTACTAGTTATTGATATTTTACAGAGGAAGCCAAAGGCTGCTACATTCTTTAAATTTTATCTTGCTTTAGTTTGCTCTGAGAGTACTGCCTTTAACATAGAAAATGCATTTTGAATGCACAGGATTTCAAGTTTCTTTCAAATCGGTAGCCTTACAATTACGGATTTTAATGAGGTATATGTTTTGGAAGCTTAAACAGATAATTTCAATGCATAGTGTAATAATGAAGAGCCCAGAAGAGGAAGAGATTAATTCTGCCTCCTAGAAAGATGTGGGTGCTGAACAAAAGAAGTCATGAAACACTTCACCAAAGTGGAGACTCAAGTTAGCTGTTGGGGAATGAAGAGGAGTTTGTCAGAGGAATGAAGCTTAGAAATGCAATCTAGGCACAAAAAAGAGAAAGGATCTTACTCAGAGGAAATATATGTAAAATTCTAATTCCTTAACCTGTTCTTCCATGATTTATCTTGTGCCAGTCTCTTCAGCTTTCTCTCTCTTTCTTTTGCTCCAGCAATATTGATCACTTGCAGTTCCTTACCTGTAATTACATTATTTATGACTTCTGCTTAGAAAATTAGGGCAGTTAAAAGCACATGCACAAACCAAGAAAACATCTCAGACAAGGTTTGAGTGGTTCCAGAACATCTAGCTGAGCAAACTGGTAGTATTCTCTTGCATGAAGGCAATCTGTAAAGAGGAGAGGTGATTGTTTTATCAAGAGCCCAACTGAACAACAATAAGAATCCACACAGCAAACGAAATAAACTACAAAATGTGGCACAACCAAAGAAACAAAATCAGCTCTAGAAATGGAACCTAAAGAAACAGATCTTTGAACTACCTGAGCAAATTTAAAGTAACTATTTTAAAGATGCTTAATAAGCTAAAAGAGAACACAGACAAGTAAACAAAATTTTAAAAGATGCATAAATAAAATGAGACTATCAACAATGAGATAGAAACTATAAAAAAGAACTAAACAAATTCTGTTACTGAATAACACTATAACAAAACTGAAAAATTTACTAGAAAATCTAATGGCAGACTTAAGCAGAAGAAAGAATCAATGAGTATGAAGGCAGGTCATATGAAATCATTAAGTCAGAGGAGCAAAAAGAAAAAAGAATGCATAAAAGTGAAGAGATCCTAAGGGATTTATGCAATATCATCAAATAAAAAATATTTGCATTTTGGAAGTCCAAGAAAAAGACTAAAAAAGAGGCACTGAGCCTATAGAAAAAAATAGTGGCCAAAAAGTTCCCAAATTTGAGTAAAGAAATGGGCATACAAATTCAAGAACTTCAATGTAATCCAACTGTGGTAAAACCAAAGAGAACCACACCAAGATGTGTTATATTTAAATTGGAAGTCAGAGACAAAATGAGACTCTTGAAAGCAGCAAGAGAATGTGACTCATCACATACGAGGGAACCCTATAAAATTATCAGTGGATTTCTTAGCAGAAAACTGGCAGGCCAGATGGCAGTGAGATGATACATTCACCATAATGGTAGGGGGGCGGGGGGAACTGTCAAACAAGAATACAATGAACAGCAAAATTTTTCTTTAAAAATGAAGACAAAATTAAGACTATTCCAGACAAATAAAAGTTGAGGCAGGTAATTCCCACTAGACCTGCTTTACAAGAAATGCTAAAGGGACTCCATGTGTTGAAACAAAGGGATACTAGAAAGCAGCAGAAAGAAAGCCATATAAAAACAGAAAGTTTTATGCTAAAGGTAAATACATGGACAGATACAGTAATTTGTATTATTGTATTTTTGGTGCATAAATCCACTTTTAATTCTTGTATAGAATTTGAAAGACAAAAGCATAAATACTATGAATATCTGTTAATAAATGTATAATATATAAAGATACAATATGTGATATTAATAACATAAAATGTGTGTGGGGGAACAACAATACACAAAAGGAAATGAGAAAGAAATCAATGCATGACACTACAAGGAATGAACAAAGCACAAAAAGAAGGCAATAAGAAAGGAAAGGGAAAAAGGCCAAAATACATATAGAAAACAATTAACAGAATGATAATTACTTTCCCTGTCAGTATTACATTAAATGTAAATTGGTTAAACTCCCAAATGGAAAGGCATAGATTAGCTGAAGATTTCTCTTTTTAAAACAACAACAACAACAACAACAACAAAGTACACAAAAAAACCAGAATTTATGTGTTGTCTACAAGAGGCTTACTTTAGACCGAATGATACATATAAACTGAAAGTCAAGAGATGAAGAAACATAATCTATATGAATGGTTAACCAATGAACAAAATTGACTTTAAGTCAAAATTGTTACAGGAGACAAATAAGGACATTATATAATGACAAAAACATTAATTCACCAAGAAGATACAGCAATTATAAATATATGTACAACAAAAATTAGAGCTTTCAAATATATGAAGCATGCATCAATAGAATTGAAGGAAGACACAGTGACACTAGAGGATGTCAAAGGTCAATGTCCACTTAAAATAAAGAATAGAACAACCAAATAGAAGACCAAAGAGTAAGTAGAGGACTTAAATAAAACTACAGAGCATTTGAACTTACCAGACACAAAGAGCACACTCCACCAATAATAGCAGAATATGCATTCTGCTCAAGGTACAGGGAACATCCTTTAGCACAGACTACACATTGGGCCACAACGACATTTTGGCAAATTTAAAAATATAGAAATTATGCAAAGTATTTTTTTGATTATGATAGAATGAAACTAGAAATCAATGGCAGAAGAAAAACTAGAAAATCTACAAATACATGAAAGTTAAGCAACGTCATCTTAAATAATCAATGGGTGAAAGAAGAAATCAAAGAGAAATTACAAAATGCCTTGAGACAAAGGAAAATAAGAACACGATATAGCAAAACCTAGGTAATGCAGTAAAAGCAGTGTGAAGAGGGAAATTTATAGTTGTAAATGTTGCTATTAAAGAGAAATATTTAAAATCAATAACTCATCTTCACACTTCAAGGAATTAGGAAAACAGCAAACTAAATCTGAAGTTAGCATAAAGAAATAACAAAGATTACAATCAAGATAAATGAAACAGAGAACTGTAAAACAAAAATAAACAATGAAATGGAATGTTAATTTTTGAGATGATCAACAAAATTGACACCCTTAGTTACATTAGCTAAGAATAAAAGAGAGAGGAGTCAAACATATGAAATCAGAAAAGAAAGAGAGACATCATTACTGATGGCACTGAAACAAACCTCCCAAGAAAGAAAAGCCACAGCCAGATGGCTTCATCAATTAATTTTCCCCAACATTTAATGAAGAGTCAGTACTAATCTTTAAAATATTTTTTAAAATTGAAGAGAACACTTCCCAAAGAGTTCCATGAGACCATCTTTACCCTGATACCAATGACAGACATTATAAAAAATAAAATTAGTGATCAAAATCTCTTATAAATATTGATGCAAAAATCCTCACCAAAAAACCAGTAAACGAAATTCTATAGCACGTGAATAGGATTATAAACCATGACCAAGAGGGATTTATTCCTGAAATGCAAGGAAGAATCAACACACAAAAATTGATCAATGTAATACATCACATTTACGGAATGAATAACAAAACTACTTAATTATCTCAATTGATACAGAAAAGTATTTGACAAGATTCAGCACCTTTATAATGTTAAAAACACGAACTAGGAATAGAAGGAAACTATCTCAACATAATAAAGTCCATATATGAAAACCCACAGTTAATATACTCAATGGTAAAAGACTGAAAGATTTTCCTTTAAGATTAAAGACATGACAATAATGCTGCACTTACATTAGATATAGAACTGAAAGCCCTAGCCAGAATAGTTAGGAAGAAAAGTAAATAAAAGACATTCAAATTGGAAAATAAGAATTAAAATTATCTCTGTTCACAGATTACATAATCTTAGAAAACCTTAGATTTCACACATGCATAAAAAACTGTCAGAACTATTAAACAAATTTAGCAAAGCTGCAAGATACAAAGTCAACACACAAAAATCAGTTGCATTTCATATGGTAACAATATACAATCCATAAAGAAAATTAAGAAAACAATTCCATTTATGACAGCACCAAAAAATAAAATACTTAGGAATAAACATAACCAAGGAGGTGAAAATCTTGTACACTGACAACTACAAAATATACCTGAAAGAAATAAAAGCAGACACAAATATATGGCAAGACATTCTATGTTCATGGATTAGAAGACTTAATATTGTTAAGAGGTCCATATTGTCCAAAGTGACCTACAGATTCAACCATAATCTGTATCAAAATCCCAGCAATATTTCTTTTCAGAAATAGAAAACCCTTAAAAAAATATGAAATTTTGAGAGACCCAGAATAGTCTAAACAATATTGAAAAAGAAAAAAAAATCGGAAGTGTTATGCTTCTTGTTTTCAAAACCTATTACAAAACTATAGTAATCAAAACATTGTAGTACTGGCATAAAGATAGATTTATAGTCCATTGGAATAGAATAAAAAGCCAGACAAGGGTTCCAAATTCACTCAATGGGGAAAGGGCAGTCTCTTCAACAAATAGTGTTGGGAAAACTGGATATCTTCATGTAAAAGTTAGATTTTTACACCACATATAAAATTAACTCAAAATAAATGAAGGACCTAAATATAAGACCCAAACTAAAAAACTCCTAGAAGAAATAACGATGGGAAAATCTCATAAATATGAATTTGGCAGTGATTTCTTAGACATTACATCAAAAGTATAGGCAACCAAAACAAAAATAGACAACTTGGACCACATCAAACTTAAAAACTTCTGTGCACCAAAGAGCACTGTCAATACAGTAAAATGTCAACCTACAGAATGGGAGAAATATTTGCAAATCATATTTCTCATTAGTGGTTAATATTGAGAACTTATTTTTAAAAACTTCCTGTAACTGAAAAATGACAACAAAAAATTCACAAATAATCCTATTAAAAATTGGCAAAGGACTTAAATAAACATTTCTCCAAAGATATTTAAATAGCCAACAAACTTAAGAAAGTAAGCTCAACATCACTAGTCATCAGAAAAATGCAAATCAAAACTACAGTGAGATATCACTCCCTACCCATCAAAATGGCTACTATCAAAAAAACAAAAAATAACAAGTGTTAGGGAGGATGTGGAGAAATTGGAACCCTTATACAATGTTGATGAGATTGTAAAATAGTGCAATTGCTATGAAAATCAGCATGACAGTTTCTCAAAAAAGTAAAAATAGAACTACCATATGACTCAACAGTCCCACTTCTGGGTATATCTCCGAAAGGATTAAAAGCAGGATCTCAAATATATTTTTGCACTCTCATGTTTATTGCAGTGTTATTCACAATAGCCAAAGGTGGAAACAAGCTAAATGTTTATTGGCAGGTGAATGGATAAAGAAAATGTGGTATCTATATATACAATGAAATATTATTAATTCTTAAAAAGGAAGGGAATCTTGTCACATGCTACAGTACGGATGAACCTTAAGGACATTATAGTGAATTAAGCCAGTCATGAAAAGACAAGTATTGTATGATTTCACTTATACGAAGTGTCTAAAGTAGTCAAATTCATAGAAACAGAAAGTACCCTGGTGGTTACCAGGGGATGGGGAGAGGCGTGAAATGGAAAGTTTTTGTTTAATGGGTAGAGAGTTTCAATGTGCAAGATGAAAAATTTCTGGAGATTTGTTGCACAACAATGGGAACATAGTTAACACTATCAAAGTGTGCACTTAAAAATGGTCAAGATGGTAAATTTTGTTATATGGTTCCTATCACAATTTTAAAACCCACAAAACAAACAAAACAAAAATCTGATTGAGAAATAGGTGCTGGGAGGTCAGAGCCCAAGCAGCAACATGTTGCTGAATTGTGCCTCTGCACTTGTTACTCTTGGTTTCTGTGGTTTTCCATTTTCCCATCTTCTGCTTGGGAGAGTGTAATTACTCTTGGATACCTGTGCTTATATCTGTCAAGGACCTAATGAAGAATGCATGCTTTCCAGAAGGACACATAGTTCAAGTTTAGAATAGAATTTGCTCCTTTTCAGGGTTTGTATCTCTGGTAACATGAGATCTACTCATTGATCATGTTATCCCCAAAAGAACCATTGACCATAATAATAATAATTGTTATCATGCATAAAGTGCGTAATGTGTGCCAGGTACTTATAATAAGGTAGTAACTTATTTAATGCCTACAACAACATGTGAGGTTGATGTTATTATTATCCCCATCTCATAGATGGGGAAACTAAGCAAGTTTCACAATGTCAGAGGAGACCCTAAAACAGACCTCTGATGAATGGTAATAAATTGTGTGTGTGTGTGCGTGTGTGTGTGTGTGTATGTGTCCTATTAGTCTAACGAATTATTCATTTTGATCAAAAAGAAAAAAACAGTTTGCAGGGAGTCTGTGCATTCAACAAATATTTGTGGATCACATTCTATATGGGGGAGAGAGAGAAGTGGGAGAGTTGGTGAAAGGGAAGGAAATCCTGTGCTCTTACATATAAAAATTGGTTTAATAAATTGTTCTCCTTTCCACCTGAATGAGGTCAGCCAAAATTTGGTAAAAGGGTCCCATTAGTAGGAGGGAACAAGATAATGATGAAGAACAGGCCTGGGCAGAGTGTCATGGTAAGAGTTTCATGTAATTATGTGGAGACAATAATTGGAGGAGGAATCCAGTCGTTTCAATTAGAAATATTTGAGTCTATTGCAATTACTGAAAAGATGCAAATATATGCCAATTTTCCACCTGGTTTTAATTACTATACCTGCACAGTTGAGTGTCCATAATAGATTTTCACACGAATACAGTAAAAGGAAAGAGGATAAAGAAGGACATTGTTCCAAATGACTTTAATCAAACTGGTTAGACTGTGTCTCCCAGAGGGGTAAAGCATTCCCAGAAATAAGGTAGAAATACTTAGAAAACAAAGTGATTGTTAACTGGGCACGGCTCATGCTTGTAATCCCAGCACTTTGGGAGGCCGAGGAGGGCGGGTCAGGAGATGGAGACCATCCTGGCTAACACGGTGAAACCCCCTCTCTTCTATAAACAAACAAACAAACAAACAAAATACAAAAAATTAGCTGAGCGTGGTGGTAGGCGCCTGTAGTCCCAGCTACTCGGGAGGCTGAGGCAGGAGAATGTCGTGAACCCGGGAGGTGGAGCTTGCAGTGAGCCCAGACTGCGCCACTGCACTCCAGCCTGGGCAACAGAGCAAGACGCAATCTCAAAAAAAAAAAAAAAAAAAAAAAAAAAAAAAAAGAAAGAAAGCAAAGTGATTGTTTTAGACCCTATACTATATAATCATTTGGTGACTGGTTTAGTGTACAAAATTCTTACTTTGCCCTGAAGAGTATTTTTGGTCATGAAGAAACTCCTTTCAGTACAAAAGTATACTCAGAATACTACAGACAGAATTTCACAGAACAGAAATGCAAAGTGTTAATTAATTTGGAAATCTATAATGCAGTATTAAATAATGGGAATTTGCTTATTCATGGTTAGAGAATATTCAATTAATCTTTTAAGTTTATATATTCACTGTAGGTGGCAGAGTAAAAATTTCATAGCAATTTCGTCTAAAATATATATATATCATTTATAAACTCTTATGAATACCATATTTTGCCTTTTGATGTAAACAGGCAGATGTTACCCTTATGGAGTAATTGAAAATTATTAAAATATGCTTTTGGCTCATTTCATCAAATAAATACATTTCTCAATTTAAAAAGAAACTTAAATTGAGACAAGAAGAAGGGCAAGACATGTAGTTAAAACACTTCAAAAACTGCTGTGGATCCCAAATGTCTCAAACGTTGAAATATAACAAAAATTCTTCAAGATGCCTAAGGAATGAACATATAAACAATGTGTAGCCGATAGTGTAGCACCACCAGAATAATGAGAGTTTTATCTAATCCAGATTTCCAGAAGTAAAAGTGATTTAACTATTTTGTGAAAATCATGGTACAATTAACCAATCATGAGAATATCTAATACTTTTCAGTACTAAAAATGAATATCATTTTAAAAGCCTTTCCTTTTCAAAGGGAAGCTTTCATAAATAGACACTTAGGGCTATATTCTTTCTTAACATGCACTCTGAAGTACTGTTAGCATAATGGGAATTTTACACAAGCATTAAGGAAAACATATCTCATTTGGGAGTCTGATTTCCAGTTTAGATCCATGGTAATATTGCACCTGGTATCTTTAAATAAAATAGGGAGTTTATGCATACAGAAGGTGGTAATAAATTATTTGCTAAACAGTCATTCTTAAGAGACGAGAACTGATCCCTTGGGGTTTTGACTGTGTTAAAACTGAAAGCAAGAAAAGATGCAAACCAGCAAATGAAAGCTTATGGCTAGTCTTGTGAAGTATTCAAATCTCAGATTTTTGGCTTTACATGACAATTAACGTAGAAGACAACCATAGAGATAAAAATTGTTTTAAACTTTTATCTTTCTCTAACAACAAAGTATACATCTTTGACAATCACATGAACGCTGTTAATTTTTTTCATTTGCCAATGAATACAGAGGCTGCATAATGAAGGTGGTAATCATTTCTTGCATTGATGAACTGTATAGTGTCTGAATGAAATAGGGAAAAACAGCTAAGTCCAGTTATTTGAGTTCAACAGCTTCTACTGTGCGTGTGTGTGTGTGTATGTGTGTGTGACGGATATTCATTGGAATGACAGTTGTGCTACATTTACTAGTAAATGATGATTTTTTTTCTTGGCATAGATAACTTTCATGAGTCCAGTTCATGGGCTATTCATTTGCATTTAGAAGCACATCTTCATGTGATGCCACATCAGATCACTGATGCCTAAACATTTTAGTTTGTCTCTCCCATCTTGCTGTTTTTCACATATTATTGTTCATCTTTTCACTTCTTAGGTTATAATTGTTGTATTCCAGCAGCAGAGGTCCCCGTGGGGATGCAGCCAGAATCTAATGTTTCATGATCAGCACTGATATGACAAAGATGATTAACATGGTACTAAGGTTCATGGAAGGTTTTTTTTTTTTTTTTTTTTTTTTATCTTTTTTAAGACTATCCTTATAATATCACCCATTGTCTCAATCACATTGGATTTGGAGTTACATAGGTGTTCCTGTGGATGCAAGCATTATCTCAATATATCCATGAGGGTGTGTTAGACATCCTCCTTTATCAGTGCCCTTCTGAAAATATAATTGAAAATCTGATTTATAAAATGCCAAAGTGAAGAGATGCTGGCCAAATGATACACACTTTCAGTTATGGAAAAAAATTCTGGAGACCCAATGTATATTTTGTTGACTATAGTTAATAATGTGTAGTTGAGATTTGCTGAAAGAGTAGATCTTAAGTAACTTGATTTTGGTAAACATTTTACCACATATAAATATAGCAAAATGTCATATGTACACCTAAAATATACACAGCTTTTATTTGTCAATTATACCTCCATAATCTTTTCTCCTGGATAAAAGGAAAATCCCAAAGTAACCGATGAGGTGGTTTGAGATTTAACCAGGCAATCTATCACATTTCGTATTATTGTCATCAATAAAATGGTGATGGATTCTTTGAAATGACAGTTTAGGTGCTCCATGAATACATCATAAGCTTCAAGGGCTTAAATGGTCCAGCTGCTCCAATGACCCCAGAAGAAATAAGCTCAGGACCATTACATGTAGAATAGCAATGCACTGGTCTCCACTTTTGCCACTGAAAAATAATGACAAAAATAAGTAACAACTTTTTTTATTGAACATGTATCATGCTGAAACTATGTATATCTCTATCTATCTATATATACGTAGCCTTTCAAATATGTTCAATAGGTCTTCAAGTTAGAATTATAGTCTCTGCTGTCCAAATGAAATAACTGAGTTTTAGCTGTAAATGGTTGATTAGAGACTTTAGTCAAGTTTTAAAGTCAAAGCTCTTTCTATAAAAAGATGCTGCTTCTCAGATCTCACAGAGGACCAAACATTAACTGATGGACTAGATTCAATTACAATACAGCAAATTGGTCTTGAAAACAGGCAGTTCCTGTGGATGTTTTCCAACAGTGTGATGTAGTCACATAGACCTAATAACACAATAATAGCAACTTGGAAATTCCTCTCCTAGCAAGTATAAGTGTGTTTAGTAAGTACATGCATGTATATGTTCACAATAGCAAAGACACAGAATCAACCTAGATGTCCATGAATGATAGACTGGATGAAGAAAATGTGGTACATATACACCATGGAATACTACACAGCCATAAAAAGGAATGAGAGCATGTTCGTTGCAGAGACATGGATGGAGCTGAAGGCCATCATCTTTAGAAAACTAACACAGGGACAGAAAACCAAATACCACATGTTCTCACGTATAAGTGGGAGCTAAATGATGAGAACACATGGACACACAGAGGGGAGACAACACACACCAGAGCCTTTCAGAGTGTGAAGTGTGGGAGGAGGGAGAGGATCAGGAAAAATAACTAATGGGTACTAGGCTGAATACCTCAGTGGTGAAATATTCTGTACAACAATCCCCCATGACACAAGTTTACCTATGTAAAAAACCTGCACTTGTACCCCTGAACTTAAAATACAAGTTAAAAAAGAGAAGCCACTGAGAATTTAAATTTTGAATATTATGCACTTCTTAAAAGTAAAACTTTCACTGGACTCAATTTTTATCCTCCCTCCTTCCCTCCCTCTTCCCCACTTACTCCATTCCTTCCTTTCTTCTTTTCTTCTTCCCTCCTTCCCTTCCTCCTTCCTTCCTTCTTCCTTCCTTCCTTCCTTCCTTCTCCCTCCCTCCTCCCTCCCTCCTCCCTTCTTCCTCTCTTTCCTTTTCTTCTCTCTCTCTTTCTTTCTTTCTTCTTTCTTTCTTTCTTTCTTTCTTTTCTTCTTTCTTCTTCCTCTCTCTTTCTCATTTTGACACTTGGGAATTTTGTCTGTTTGCAATAGAATGATACACTTGGGAGGAATATTTTGATAATGTTGGAGCTGATGGATGTAACCGCAAAAGCAAAATCCTTGCATAGGCAAGAGGATGGGGCCCGGTACACGGATTGGGGAAAGGGGTTAACCTCAGACTGGAGCATGAACAGTGCATTCCTTGGAAGGGGAGGAAGCCACTAAAGCAGCCTGGGAGTGGTCATGTAGGTATTCTTTGTGATTACTTTTATTTTCTCACCGAAGCCTATGAGCAGCAGAAACTTATTGCCTCGTAGTTCTGGAAGCTAGAAGTCTGAAATCAAAGTGTCACAGGGCCATGCTCCTTCTGAAACTTGTAGGGGAATCTTTCCTTGGTTCTCTATCTTCTGGTAGTTTGTTGGCAATCCTTACAGTTCCTTGGCATGTAGAGTCATTACTTCCATCCTCTGCTATCACATGGACTCTTTCCTCAGTGTGTCTATCTCTTCTTTTTATAAGAACAGTAATCATATTGAGACTACAGATGTGCACCACCCCACCCAGCTAATTTCTTTATAATTTCTGTTTTGTAGCGATGGGGTCTTGCTGTGTTAACCAAGATGATCTTGAAGTCCATAATTGAAACTTTATGCCCATCTGACTCCCAGGGAATGGAACCCGGGTTGCAGCAGTGAGGGAAGTGAATCCTAGCCACTAGACCACCAGAGAGCATCAGGTAGCTTCTTTAGACTGTGTAATTGGGCAGAGATCATAGGGATTCACTCAGAGGAAGGAATTTCTGGGGAAACAATGTACTAGGCGGAGGAGTGTAGGTATAGTGCCCTGCCTGTGAGCGAAGGGACGGAGACACTTGCTGCCAGGCCGAGCAGGCAAGGGGCTATGACCAATGTCAGATTGGAGGGTAGGGGTCAGCTTCTAGGGCCTTGGAGGCCACAACAAAGAGTTGAGAATCCTCTTTTAAATGTGGTGGAAGTCACTGGATGCTTTCTAAATGGGAGAGTGTCGTGATCTGATTGATAGAGAAGGGAGACAGCAACACAAATGAGCAGTGCCGCCTGAGCTGACTGCAGTGTGCTGTGGTATGGCTGGTTCTACTGTATCCTGTATTGCAAAGCTAAGGGGCAGGAGAACCAGGAATCAGGGTCGGTGTCTGTCTGGAAGTCATTCCTGTGTACACCGTGTGAGCTACCATAGTAGCATGCCCTCAGTTGTGGCTTCAGGCTGGTGAGGCCCTAATATATTTGGGTTTCACTAGAATAGGATCTGGCATACATTAAATATTCAATGGGTGTTTATTGAATTAAACATATGGACAATGACAATGACATTGTTTCTTCCGAGAACAGGAGGCAAATTCTTATGTCGAGGTTATCCCACTTCTGATTCATCCCATTTGGGAACATTTTAGTAGGAATGTAATCAACATTAGCCCTTGATGTGGGAATGCCACTAATAGTTATTCTGGGCAAGAGGCTGAAAGTTGTAGCCCGAATTCTCCTGGCCTTGAGCTGTAGTGGATTTTCATGAGATCATATCGGTTAAACAGCAGGGGATGAGGACAAATTATGTCCTGTTGATCAAGGAGGTGGAGGTGATGATGGGGATGAGTGCTGAGGAATGACAGGCTTTCAGTAGCATGGAAATGAGCACCTTCACTTTTCCTTGGAAGGATGTGGCCTGGTGAGAAGGAGAAAGAATGATGTCCTAGAGATGAGGAGTGTGGTGGCCAATGGCTCTTCCAATGTCTGCTGCCTGACTTTGGGCAACCCACTTGTTTTTCTGGGCCTCCATTGCGGGTGGGATGAGCTAGTTTTTTATCTCCTTAAAATCATCAGCTGCATTCTGTCTGCACTGGCTGGACGTATGAATCAAGAATTTAGTGAATGCTACAATGTCAAATTTATTTCATCACTTTTCCCTCTGGACTATCAGACTGCCACATAAACCATGTCTGTCTGAAGTCTATTTGTTCTGGACAATTTACACCTTATTTGAACAAATCTTGCCAATCCAACAGCAGAAATTAATCACTAAAATTTCACAATTGCTGCAAAGTGGGTTTAACTTTACGTCCTCACAATAGGTACTAGGCTAAACGCACTCAAAACAGTCTCTGGTATGCAGCCACAATATTTACTTAAGATCCAGAGAGGTAAATGGATATCGCAGAGTTTAATTACCAGCAGGATGAAAAGGAGTCCCCAATCGAACCACATCTTTCTAAATTATACAAGACACTTAAATGTCACAATAGAAGGTAAAGGACAATGAACTTATGAGTGTTTGTAGTACGAATTTATTTCTCCCCACTGATATTGTCTTCATGTCAGAGGAAAGTCTGAGAAATCAGATATTTTCTAAGCTAGTTAAAATTTTAGAAGCTAGTAGAGGGAAAACTATTTCAAGGCTGTGCCAACTCTGATTTGGTATTGCACCTTTTCTAGGCAGGCTTTCAGTAGCATGGAAATGAGCACCTTCACTTTTCCTTGGAAGGATGTGGCCTGGTGAGAAGGAGAAAGAATGATGTCCTAGAGATGAGGAGTGTGGTGGCCAATGGCTCTTCCATTTAGAATCTTCCGTTTAGAATCCTGAGGGGTTCTAAACGTTTTATGTGTAAAGGTAGGATGCTAACTAAGTGTGTCATAGCAAAGGCTTGTAAGCTGTGTCCTACAGAGAAATGGTATTAGATCATTTCGGCAGAAAAACAAAGAATATATAAAGTGAAATCATGCCTTTTATCCTACATGCTTTAGTCCAGAGTGCTAAAGTACTTAGGGCAAGAGCTAAAAGAATCATGTCCAAATCCCACCAGAAAATTAAATCTGAATTGAGAACTGAAAACAACAACAACAACAAAAACAAAAACCTGGCTCAGAAAGGTAAAATGTAGAATGCATTCTCTATTAGAAAGATTCTTAAGACCTGCCTAGAACGGGTAAGGTGAGCAGGCAAAGAAAAGGAGATTTTCATGTTAAACAAACATGCATTCTTCTTAAAATAATACAAACATTTGAAAGTATACATCATTCATTCTTTCAACAAATATGTTGAAATTATAATATGGCAGGAAGCGTTTTAGGTGTTGGGTCCAGTTCTAGGTGTTGGATATACTGAAAAACATATAGCAGTCAATGGAGATGGATCGGATGCATCCGTGAGATCATAGGTTGTCTATCATAGTCCCTGTGGAATGCCTAGCATTTTTTGAACTGTGGCAGCTCAAGAATATATAAAATGTAGTGTGCTTCTATTCCATCCAAGAGACTTATTATCTAGCTGGGGAAGCAGGATGCATTTATATAAACAATGATAGTCTCATCCAAGACAATATATAGGCAAACGTGATAATTTGGGACATGTCATAGTTCTCACATTTTGATGGCATTCAAGGCTCATTTTGCGAAAAAGTTTGGTAGGAACAGCTTCAGGAAAGAAGCAAAGGTGAACTATTTCCGGAAAAAAGTAAAGAATGTAGATCATAGGTTAAAGTAAAGAAGAATATTTATGTTTGCTCTTTTTTGGAGGCCGTGAGGAGATGTCAGTAAGGGAGCGCTATCAGCGAGTGTTTAGAGACCTAGAATGTAGTTACTCTATGAAAATTAATTAACTTTCAAAACTCCTGCCGAAGAAACTACAGAAGCCATCTTTTTGTGTGTAAATAAGGAAGCAGTGGTGTGGAAGCATTAAACACACTCGCTGGGCTTGAAAACGTGATGGTCTGATGGGGCCCTTGGTGTCTGCTTGGACACTGTCTCACAGCGCCACATCCCCTGCCGTGGGGAACCAAGGACTCTCTTCTCCCATGTCAGATTCCCTTTAAGTTTCGTTCTCCTCTCATACCGATGAAGCATTCAGTATTTGCTTTCAAGTAAATTATTGCCACATTTGCTCCTTTTTTCTCTCAAAAGATCCTCTCCATTTATTTCCTTGCCCATACTTGTTGCTTTTCTTCAAGTTCATTAAAGTAGCACTGTCTGGCTTTGAAGACCCTTAAAGCCACAATGAGAAATGATTGAGTTTTATCCCCAGTTAAAGAAACATTCTAGTGGATATTTCTGCTATCATAATAAAGGCAGCATCTCTAATATTAGACATAGTCATTATTTAAAAACCATTGATGAAGTATCTAAGTCACGCACTCAAAAGACTAAGCATCCCAGAGTGAGTTAAACAAATTCTGCCTTCCAGAAGTACACAACTTCAAATCATCACTGAGATCATTCAGATGACCATTAGTTCATCTCTGTGATATTACTGTATAATGTCAACTATTACACATTATCAGAAAAAGCAATATTTTGCAATGTGGTGTCCATAACTATACATTGTATCTTGCTTTCAGCATTCTTCATTGACAGCTGACATTAGAACCACTCAACACATTTCGTCAAACAAGTACATTTAAAGCCCATTTTAAATATTTTGCCAAGTTTCTCCCTTTCATGAAATATCTATATCCACAACTTTTCTTTGCCAGATGTATCAGCTTACATTTTTTTGTCCTGATCTCACTTTGTCATAGATTTCTAATCTGATCTCTCTTTAGTATATTGTTATAACATCTCTAACCTTGTTGAAATATAACAATCTTAACAAATATAAAAAGGGTCTGTTGGAGGTCAGGAGATCGAGACCATCCTGGCTAACACGGTGAAACCCCGTCTCTACTAAAAATACAAAAAAAAATTAGCTGGGCGTGATGGTGGGCACCTGTAGTCCCAGCTACTCAGGAGGCTGAGGCAGGAGAATGGCGTGAACCCGGGAGGTGGAGCTTGCAGTGAGCCGAGATTGCACCACTGCACTCCAGCCTGGGCGACAGAGCGAGACTCTGTCTCAAAAGAAAAAGGGTCTGTTGGTAGCTTACTCACGAATGTGTACATTAAATGGTAAACATACTTAATTCTTTCTTAGAGGGGAAAAAAACGACCCTCTCTTTATGAATTTACTCTCCAACTTTTCTGAACCAGCAACCTAACATTCACTGAGGTTCCAAAATTGGTAATAGTTTTGAGAACGTCAGTCCAATGTCTCTGGGAATAAGGAAATCTACCTTTATTATCTAGCAATACTGTTACAAAGCTGAAAATGACAAAATCAGGGATATTTAGAGATGTGCATTGCATTTGCTGTATATAAGAGAATGTGGGCGTACGTTTATGTGTGTGTGTATGCATACATACATATATAAATACATATACATATATGTTCACACACATATATATCATCAGCCTTCTTACAATAAAACTGTGAAAAGAAAGAGGAGAGTCAGGAGAGATAAGAGAATGAAAATAATAATAAAAAAAGAGGTAGAGTTTAAGGCGCAGCAGTGACAGCTTTTAGAAATGGCAATGAGAGAATGAGGACAAGTCACAATAGTCACAAACAGGGCCAGGGGCAAAAAGAAAACACAGAACTGCTCTATGCGTTTGAAAACAAAGATGGCTGTGAAAGGAGGATCTGCCTTTCAATTGTCCTTGAAGGCACCATCGTGACAGAAAAAAAACAAATAACAGAAAACAAAGAAAGGCCCACTAGGACTTCAGTAGCTCCCAAGGGCCTGGCTGGCTCTCAGCCACCCTAGACTCCAGGGTAAGTGTAATTTATTTCTTATCAATGTGCTTGCTGGAGGCACAACAGGCAGTAAAAGAGCATAAAAAGAAAAGAAACAAAAAGGAACTGAAAAAATAAGGTGCAAAAAGAAGTACTATAAATAGTAAAACGTCAGTTTCTTTTATTTTAAGGTAGGTGGTGCAGCAAAGCACAATAACATAAACTGTATATCTTAATGGAAGCATTTAGACAATTAGCAGAATACTATATATCAATATCTACTAACAAGTCATATAGAGATAAAAAGTAAAAACAAATTTAGATTGATCTACTCCAGGTATTGTTCATCAGTAACACATGAGGATTTTGTTTACTTGCAATATTCTACTCTCTCTTCCTCCACTATTGTTTGGTTTCTTCTTCAGTAACCTTAGTAACTTCGATAAAGTTAAATCTCTACTTCTTATTTTATCAACTTTCCTCAGTATCCTTTGACCTCCACTTGGTAAATACAGTTTATTATTGCATTACCTTTACCTTCACCTCTTCTTTCATTCCCATTTCCAGGTCTCAAATTTTTCCAGTTGCACTTATATTGCACAATTGTGAGCAATATTATATTCAGTTTTGTAACCATAAGCAAATCTATGCGTTTTGTTTATAGGTTGATCTTGAAAAGTGAATCAATAGTGCTTACATTATCATGAATATGGATATATTTTTCTTTGCTCAGTGAAGTACTATTCTAAACCTTAAAAGAGAAAGATAAAAGGATTTATAAAGGGGAGAAAAAGGGAAATCTTGATGGATCAGTATGATATAAGTCAATTACCTTGTATAATATCAAGACTCAGAAGGGCAATCATTAAAATTCTTCTCAGATTCCATGTCATTCACCTAGGGCTTTTAAAAAGAGCTATATCCATCACTTGCCTACATTAGAGCTCTGGAGTTTTATAGCAGTGATTCTCAGGAAGATGAGGATGTTTTTAATTGCCATCATGCTTATTTTAAAAAGCAGAATATTTTAGCTAACTATGTTTATTTTCCAGAGAATGGATTTAGTGCTTCTAATTGAGATAGTATTTAAAAAGACTTGATATATTGTAGGTCATAAAAACTGTGAAGAATAATACTAAAGCACATTAATGTGGCTTTTTTAAACAATGGATTTCTGAACACCGTTTTAGGGTTGAAGCAATGGCTGGAGTTTAGCTTTAGCTGTGCTTGCATCTAGGCAGGCACCAGAGAATAGTGGGAAGAGCTGGTGAGTGTGAGCAGAAGGGAGGGGAGAGGTCAGCTTTTCTTTCCTGGCCTGGACTTTAGGCTCCACTAAGAGAAAGTCTTGTGATATGGTTTGGCTGTGTCCCCACCCAAATCTCATCTTGAATTGTAGCTCCCATAATCCCCACATGTTGTGCTAGGGAACTGGTGGGAGGTAACCGAATCACAGGGGCAGGTTTCTCCCCTTCTGTTCTTGTGATAGTGAATAAGTCTCACAAGATCTGATGGTTTCATAAAGGGCAGTTCCCCTGCACAAGTTCTCTTGCCTGCTACCATGTAAGATGTGTCTTTGCTCATCCATCGCCTTCCACCATGATTGTGAGGCCTCCCCAGCCATATGGAACTGTGAGTCATCTAAACCTCTTTTTCTCTGTAAATTACCCGGTCTTGCGTATTTCTTCACAGCAGTATGAAAATGGACTAAATACACCATGATAACAGAGTAAATTCGTTATCCCTCAAAGTCATTGCATCTTTGCTTTTTTGTTCATAGACGGTAAACTAGTGCATGCAAAAAGACCTTTCTCTCTCTTTTTTTTTTTTTGTCTTTTTGTAGTTTTGGATTAATGTTCTCTAATATCCTCTGGTTTCCTGCCTCACTCATTCAGCTATTTCTAAGGAAAGTTGATCACATGGCTAACCAAGCTGGCCACAGCTGATCAGATAAAGAGTGGGTGCCAATACTCACCACAATTACGATCTTGGGTGCAAGTTACATAAATGATTAACTTAAAAGAAAAGATATTTTGGAGGGAGCAGATAATTGGAAAGCTCATAGGATTTAAAGGAAGCTTGAAAAACCATTCTCCCAAAAAAGGAGTGTAGGGGCAGCAGGGAACACTGCTTACAGCATGTCTTAGGACAGTCTATTTAAGACACCACTGCTCCAGCTATTGGTCTCTGGGCCACACTGCCAGCATTGTGAATCATCTTTAAATGACCCCAGAAATTTTTGTCACTTCTGACTGGAATACCAGGTGGAAACACCTGTTTTTTAGAGCTTCGGTCATATGCTTATTCATTAAGAAACAGAAAGGAGAAATTTTTTGTTTCCTGTGGCTGCTACCAAAACCACATGTAATGAAAAGTATAAACAAATAGGAAGGAAGTTCAGAAGGAGGGCAGCCAAAATTGGGAAAACTCTCTATGGTACTTGCCCCAAGGGCAGCCTGATGCTAGGCTGGCCTGAAGCCTGTCAGGTAGTCTAGAATAAGTGCTCTGCTCAATAGGGATAGCAAATAGGATGAGAAGCAATCAGATTTTTTTTTTCCTCTAAAAAAGTTGAAATGTGAGAGAGTCAGTAGTTTCTTTAGGGTCCTGTAAGCTGAAAAGCACACACAGTGTAGGCATTTAGCCAAAACCACAAGATAGGAGAAAGTATGCCTGAGCAGAAGTCATGAACCTGATAGCATTACAGAGAGAAGTCAGTTACCAGCAACACAGAAGGATTCATTTCATTACCATGAGCACCAAACTAAGGGAGGAAGTGTTGGAAATGTTATATTGAGAAAAAGCACAATAATCTGGTTTCTAGAGCTGTGTGAATCATGAATGACCTTTCCATTCTTGGTCTTCTATGTTACATGGATATCCCTATATCTTTTATTTTTAAAAAATCATCTCTTTGTTTTAATTAGTTTAAAAATTAAATGTCCTTACCGATTAGACTAACAAGTAGATTTGCTTACAAAAAACATTTCTTTCTATCATATGTGAAGGCCAAGGATGACAGGTGGGTTTTACTTTACAGAGTGGAAGTATCTTTGCTATTTTTTTAATGTAAGACTTCTAGAGTTGTTCTAGTAATTCCAATCAGTAGAAAGAAAAGGGATAAACAAGTTCAGGACAGACATTTTTTCTAAAAATAAAGTTTCCCAATCAATTCTGCTCACATTTCAAGTGTGAGAATGTAGTCACAGGACCATATGTATTCACAAAGACATCTGGGAAATTTTGTCTCTAACTGGGCAGCCAGGTGCCTAGGAGGAAGAGGAGGACAGATTGAAGTGGAAGGAGGATTTCTGAGTTAAACTGAGCATTTCTCTGCTCCTAACAAGCCTTACCTTTATTGGAAAGCTGTATTTGATGCATAAACACCCTTGAGGAGAAAACAAGAGTACTTTACAGGTAGACAAATGCAGACATCACCCTGATGAAAAAAGAGTAATATGTGATATCTTTTTATTCTATTTTCCAAGTCCTATCTAAAAGATTCATTCTATAGAATAGAGTTCTAACCAAAAAATGTGGTGCTTCTTGTGGTGCCTCACCATGATCTCCTAGCCAGGGCCCATGTACCCATCCTCCAGCTTCTGGGAATGTCAACTGCTGAAGACTATGTCCCTTACTAGGACAGCTATGTCCCTTACTGGAAAATTCCCTTATTTGCAAGACATTGCTATTCCCAAGTTCCCATCCTTTCATCCCCACCAGAGGCTTGCCTCTAGCCAATGACACAAGGCAACTCTGAAGGACCTTCTTAAGTCCAGAACTCTCTGTATTGGCTTCCTTTGCAAGCCATGTTGTGAGTCAGCATTTCCCAGTTCCCAGGCCTGCCTTCCTCCCTTAAGAAAAGATATATTGCCTTAGAAACCTTTGCATACAAATCCCTGTATCTGAGTTTGTTTTCAAGGAAGCCAGACTGACACATAATGTGTTATGGAATAAAATTTACAAAAATTTGATTAATAATGAGTGAACTACAAGAACATTTCAACATGATTACAGTAATTTGGTTGCAATTTTTAGATATATTTGAAAACCTTGCTTTAGGCTAGAATTCCATTCACAGGCAAACATTAAGAAGAAACCGTGGGAGGTTGTCTGAATTTATGGTTATAAAATTCAAAAGCTTTGTCATAATAAATATAGGAATGTTTACCTTCAAATGTTCTAGCGCATATTCTGGAAGCAGCGTGTAATTCTTTATCCTACATTGTAAAAGAAATTATTGCAAATGGGACATGTGTTAAGCCTAAATTAACAAAGAGGAAGTACCTGAGTCTCATTAATTATACAGGGAAAAAAAGCCCAGAAAATGTTGCTGAAAAGTCAAATGACAATGGAGGATCAAAAAACGGAGTTAAAAAATCACTTAGGGAAAAGCACTCCCTGGCTTTGAATTCCATAACATACTTATTGAAATGAGTGTTGTCTGACACTAACCAGATGGCCATCTGAAATCTTTCCTTGACACTCTCTCTAGGAAAAGGAAGAATTGATGAAGATTTGGTGGAAAACCACATATATTCAAAATAAATATCTCATAAATGCAATCTACACAAGTTTATTTTTCAAATATATATGAAAAGTCAGATTTAATCTGAATATCCTATGTTACACAATGTTAAGTATGCCTGTACCATATTTATTATGATAAATGCAATTCAGATCTTATATTGCTTCTTTCTTTTCTAGAACTGTCATTACAAAAAAATCTTTCAGTACATAAAGCAAACTATCCATCTGTTAATTAGGTGTTCAGTATTATTTACTCTCAACCCAGTAAACAGATGTTTATTATATTTAGCTACCAAATTGTACCAATCCAGAGAGAAAAATATTCCAAATAATGAATACAGAATGTGACAAAAAATTCGCTAGTAATTAATGTGAAATTCTAGCAGTCTGAGAATGATGTAAAAATGAAGGACATTACAAATCATTATAATTATCCGATGAGATTAATTTCCAACTAACACATCTTGGCCATTTCTTTTAAGCAGTTCAGGTAGGTTGTTGTAGATTGGAGTTTTTTGTGTGTTTGTTTGTTTTTAATGTAAGGAATATCCCTCAAAAGCAGAAACAATAGAAATGAAAATAATTTTAAATAGCTTCTAAAATATTAGTCATAAAATTACAAGTTCTTCAATATGTTGATTCTAAAATCATACTTTGTTGTGACAAAATTTAAAAGTGTATGAGATTGCTATTTGTTTTATCATATAGATGCTTCCCTTATTTGAATACTTTGCGATTACAAATGTCTTGCCTTCATGCATGTGGGTATGCTTGTTTTTTTTTCTTCTTTATGAGCAACTTTTGAATACTCTTCAAACCACTGCACTTTTCACTCTTTCACTACTTTTAGGTCTTAAATTTCTTGTTCTAAATTAGAGAACTTCCAAGAAAGGCCACAATGGGTCCTGATGCATCTTTGAATCTGACTCTGATAAGAAAATATTGAAAACATGTGGGGGTAATGATTGTTCATGTTCTTTCGCATGTGCAAACATACTGGTCATGAGAAACAGAGGAAGAGTAATTTGATAGACGTGGAGTCTATTAATGTTAGCAAAAAGTAGAGATACACAATCAAGGCACTTGATTCCTTATAGCCTTGTTCTGGGCCAGGCTCTGGGCCCTGCATGAGGTTGCAAATTGTCACAGAAAAGAAATTCTATAGCTTTTTAGTGCCTGCCTTTCTTCATCTCTATCCACTCTTTTACTCACACCTGACTTTGACCTTAGCGGTGGCTCATGCCTGTAATCCCAGCACTTTGGGAGGCTGAGGCAGGTGGATCACAAGGTCAGGAGATGGAGACAATCTTGGCTAACATGGTGAAACCCAGTCTCTAATAGAAATACAAAAAATTAGCCAGGTGTGGTGATGGGCGCCTGTAGTCCCAGCTACTCAGGAGGCTGAGGCAGGAGAAAGGCGTGAACCCAGGAGGCGGAGCTTGCAGTGAGCCAAGATCGCGCCACTGCACTCCAGTCTGGGCAACAGAGTGAGACTCCATCTCAAAAAAAAAAAAAAAAAAAAACCACTAGTTTTTCTGTATTTCTAGCCTTTGTGTCTTACTAGCATGTCTTAGAGCTCATTGCTTTTAAATTTAACAGGCTTAATCTTACGGCTAAGTTACTCTGCTCTCAGGGCAGCTCTGACTGGTTCAGCCTGGAATATCCAGTCCCCATCATACTTTTGGCATGGCCTAGTCAAGCTGAGCATCAACATTATTAAAAGACCTCCTAATGCGAAGGTCAATGACTGGGGAAATCATAATGAAGAGTTCTCAGGGGTACTAAGATTCCTTTCCTTTGTCAACTGAGCATCTCCTAGAATAGGAATTAATCTAAAGTTGACAATGCTTTCCTTGACTTATCAATACACTGAAAGTCAGCTGAGAGTGAATATATCAAAAGCTACCTTCACTGTAAGTATCTAAACCCAATGCATTCTAATTTCTTCATAGATCATGGTTTTTAGAGATCTGTATCCAGACTTAGACTGCTGTAGACTCAAGGCCACTAGCAAACTTATCTGTTAAGCACAAGTCTGAACTTGGCCTTGACTCATGTAGATACATACCATTGATAGTTGTCCCTTGATGGGTGAAGCCAAGACTAATGTCATTATGTCCCAGTCTGCGCCCCTAAAAATGAGGCAGGAGAGTGTGTGTTCCCTGCCTGTGCTCTGTGCTGGCATTTGATCTGATACAATAATAACCTCAATTTGATTATTTTCTTCCCTCTGTGTTAAGTGGATGTCATGATAGTTTGATATGAAGTTCTAACTCTTATTTTGGTATAACTTAAAATGGAAATAAAAAACAACTAAAACTTTTGAATGGATGATTCTAAAAATAAACAGGAAGTGTTGTTTTTAATAAAAGGATTAGAAATTGAGTAAATTAATCTAAACCACATCAGTGAGTTAGTGAAAGGGTTGAGAACAGACTTCACGGTTTGTGACATCTGGTCTAGTTCTTTGACTTCTTGTCTACTATCTCACTGTGTATTCTTGGAAAGATCACTTCCCATATATTCATCTTATGGGAGAATTACATTGAACCCATCTTATAAATGTACTAAGGGAAATCTAAAATTCCCTGAGGGCTGGGCCAGCGTCTGTTTTTACTTGCTTGCATATGTATTGCTGCGTCTCGCAACTGAAAAGGACATTCCTGATGACTTACTATCTGTGCACATTTCAAAGGACCAACCCAAGGCAAAGTTGTTTTTTTGTTTTTGTTTTTGTTTTTTTTTTTCACTAACCCACATAACTTTTATAGACTTCTGTTGATGGGAGAGGTTCTAAGGATCTTGGTAAAGAGACTGTGACAGCTATTCCTGACACAAACTGCTGCAGACTTCTGCCCTCTGTCTTTTCAAAAATTTCCAATTCCTCTTCAATTCTAAGTATTTATGTAAGGAAGCCCCCTATTACTTGTTAGTAGTTTTAACACTTGCCAATGTGTTAACTTGGGGGGCTTATTAGACCCCACCGGTAATTGCAAGTGGCACTTTCTGGGAGCAGTCGGGGAAGAGTTGGAGAAGAGAGCCCAGAGAAAAAGGGGCAGCCATGACTTTCCTGTGTTGGAGTGTCAAATGGTTTTATTTTCTGTCCTTAATTTTCTGCTTTGAAACCACTGCTTCTGAGTACTAACTCCAAGTCGGGTCCAAGTAAAGAAATGGAAATTCCCATTTTGGTGTGATCTCCATGAATGCATCAAAGTGATATGGGTGAGCAAGTTGTTGATGTCATCCACCGGATTCACGATGGTTGCAGAGAGGGGCAGAAGAGACACTTTTAGTTCCATCTGGTATTCTCAAATGGAACTACTCAGAGAGACTGCCAAGTCAATATTTGTCTCTATTTCACTGAGTTCTAGAGTTGAGGTGAGAGACTGAGGAAGTTGGATTCCAGAGTCCCCACTATCACTCAAACCATCAAAATACTGATTTGACCAGTACATACCTCTTTCATTTTATTGATGAAAAAAATAATATTGGTCTAAGTTTTTCATTCAGGTTCTTATAGATAAAAATTTAACCTTATCTATAAGAACCACTTTATTTTTAAGTAGAATTTTTTTACTGTTGCTAAAATAACTGAGAAACACACACACATGCTCTACTTTTATATTTTCATGTCACGGTAGAATTGTTGATCAGAATATATTGCCAGGAGCAGAGCTCTATCTCCCTGTATGCTGTCATCATGGCCAGAAAGATGTGTTTCAATGAAGTACCATCAAAAACATGCACCACATCAAAAATGTGAGTCATACAGTCTCCATACCTAATCAGTCTGCTGAAACTAATAATACCGATTACAGCAAGCCTATAGTTTCTTTTAAATTCTTCCAAAAAATGATATACTGAGAGAAATATATAAGCTATTAAAAATGAAGGGCAAGCGGGCAACTGGGAGCTAAAGTGCAAACATGCCACTTTAAATGGGAACACATGGCAACTGGAAAACAGGCATGGAAAATAAGTGGTAACACAAGCAATTGGGAGCTTGAATGAACGGACTTAGAAGTGGGTGTCTTCAGATGCCTAATGAGAACGGTTTTGCTCCATGTCCACCCTGTCCCACCACTCCATCATTCTTGGGCCATTTCCAGATTAGGTGGGATTCAGGAGAAGCAACATCATGGGTAAAAACTCACTAATATTGACAGTACCCCCTGAATAAAACTTAGAGATTGATACATGGGGTTACATCAAAGCCAAAACCAGTTTGTGTGATATTTCATAGACAGAGTAAAAACTGGACTGATTTATGTTTTTGGCTAGGAGATGGAGTTTTTCATGACAAATTAACTGATTTGCTTTGCTTGCAGCAAAATTAGTAATCTGTTTCATTTTAAAATAAATGATGGGCCTTGCTGAGAAATCTAGTCTTTCTTTTTTAATAACAGTATTTAAAACACACACGCATTGGGACAATTAAGAAAAGGTAGTACTGGATTGAGGCGGAGGGAGGGCGGAGCAAGATGGCCGAATAGGAACAGCTCCAGTCTCCAACTTCCAGCGCGAGCAACACAGAAGACCGGTGATTTCTGCATTTTCAACTGAGGTACTGGGGTCATCTCACTAGGGAGTGCCAGACAATCGGTGCTGGTCAGCTGCTGCAGCCTGACCAGCGAGAGCTGAAGCAGGGCGAGGCATCGCCTCACCTGGAAGCGCAAGGGGGAAGGGGATCCGTTTTCCTAGCCAGGGGAACTGAGACACACAACACCTGGAAAATCGGGTAACTCCCACCCCAATACTGC
>NW_016807377.1:991768-1008556 GCF_001698545.2 Rhinopithecus bieti | reverse complement strand
GGGTGCTGACGAGTTGATGGGCGCAGCACACCAACATGGCATAAGTATACATATGTAACAAACCTGCACGTTATGCACATGTACCCTAGAACTTAAAGTATAATAAAAAAAAAAAAAAAAAGAAAAGGTAGTACTGAGAATATAATAAACAATTACACTAAACTCTAAGGTTATTTTCACTTAAACAGAAAGTGGTAAACTTTATTTTCTTAGAATATTTTTCATGAACAAGAAAATAACATTGCTTTATAATTTAAGCCCGAGGGAGTGGAGATACATTCTCTCTTGTCACTCTTCAATATAATTACTCACTTCCTTTAGTCACCGCAAGGCAAACCAGTCTCAGAGAACATAGTCAGTGTTGATGGTATAGAATAGGAAGCATCAAGGAGACAAAAACAAAACCAAACAAAAGAAGCGGAAAAAAGTACAAGGTGATATTTGGGTCATTGGTCATCCCTTTGCATGTATTCTGATTGAATATGTTGATTGATTGATAAGATTTTGCTAAAACCTATACTAAGTTACACTCTTGCTAAAACCTAAGAAGATAAACAAGGTCATGGACTAGCATTCTCAATAACCAGTGCATGTTTGGGATGAATGATATGGACATATGTAGCACACAGTGATTTATACAGCAGTGGCAGATGGAGTTACTAAAGACTGAGCTTAGACTTAAGGAGTTGTGCTATGTGCAGCTTTCAGCTAGAGGCATTCACTCACCAGCTGCATATAAGTTGGTCTTGTCTGAATGAAGCTGAAAGGACTATAGATACACATTTTTGTATGGTGCATTGTTAGAGATGATGAATAACTAATAAGTGAAGACAAAATAAAAGCATTTGTCTAAGGAGGCAAAGACAAATTCAAATCTTATGGTACTTCTCTAACAATGAGTTTTACTCTAATTATTGTGAACAAGTCTGTCTGTCTGAGTGCCACTCTGTAAGGAATAGTGGTTAAACACACAGCCTTTGGGGTCCAGCAGAGGTAAGGTCAAACTTTATCTTTGCCACATATGATTGGTCGAATCTTTAGCGAATTGCTAAACTCTTAAAATTTCCAGTTCCTTATCCATTAAGTTGAATGATAATCCCTCTGGTTGAGAATTAAATGAGATAATGTAGATGAAAAGCTCAACAGGAGGTTTAGAACTTATTAGAATAATAATCTATGCTGGAGGAGATGCTAATCCTCGACCACACTCTTTCTTTATCACTATGACCCTGTCCAGCCCCACTCCCCTTCTTTCTCTCCTTGGACTCACCAGGCTCATTCTCATTTTGTACTCTGATTCTTATCTTTTGCCCCTCTTATCCTCCATGTGTATAGACCACCTTTACTGTCCTTTCTGCTCTTTGGAAAGCAATGCTTAGTTGGGTGTTAGGACATTTTCTTTTACTTTTCCTGTTGCCTGGGTAGTTCTTTCCCTGATCTTCACGTGCCATATTCTTCTCCTTCGTTTGGTCTAATCTTCATGTCACATCTTCAATTGCACTTTTCCTGAACACTGTAATGACAGTAGCCTCGCAGCTCTCTAGACACTGACATTGCCCGACGTTATTTTCTTTAAAGCCTGTGTCACTAACTTACATTGATTTTTATACTCATTTCCTGCCCCCCTCCACTGGGATGTAACCTCCATGGGACCCCTTCTGCATGTCCAGCATCTAATCTTGTGTATGACATGTAGTAGGTGTTCAAAAACTTGTCTTGAAAAAAAGGAATGAATTTATTGAGTTTTTA
The DNA here is from genome assembly GCF_001698545.2 of Rhinopithecus bieti. Classification (NCBI taxonomy): domain Eukaryota; kingdom Metazoa; phylum Chordata; class Mammalia; order Primates; family Cercopithecidae; genus Rhinopithecus; species Rhinopithecus bieti. The sequence continues at coordinate 1,006,807 of NW_016807377.1, read as the reverse complement.
CCATGTGCTAGGTATCGCCAGGGACTAGGAATCTGGCTGTCAAAAAATTGGAGATCTTTCATGTATGTATGGAACTTATAATACAGTGGAACAGATACAGAACAAATAACTAGATAAATAAATATCTAATTACAAACTGTAGGTGAACCTGATTGATTCAGAAGGTGAGGAAAGTATTCCTGAGGAAATCATATTTGAGATATTTGAGACTTAGAGATGAAGGAGTAAGAGCTAACCAGATGAGGATGGAGATGAGAAGAGGAGTTCCTTACTGTATGTGCTGGCCTTGAAGTAGAACAGGAGAGTGGAACCACAGAGCCAAGGCATGGTCCATGGAGTGCTCAGACTTCTGCAAGTGCCTTTGGGAATGAATCCAAGAATGAAGCTCTAGTGACTGAAATCCAGTTGAAATTTTGAGCCTAGGATTCTGGGGATTCTCCTTCTTCTTCTTCTTCTTCTTCTTCTTCTTCTTCTTCTTCTTCTTCTTCTTCTTCCCCCCCCCTTCCTTTTAGTTTTCTCAGAAGGTTAATTCCTTCTTTTGCTAAGATGGGGAAAGGGTAACAAGGAAAGCCCTGAATGAGGTCTTTCTATGTTTTCATATTTATCCACATTGTTATTAATGAAGGAAGAAATAGAGTACCATCTGCAAAACTGGGTGAGAACTGACCAAGGATTGACTCTGGTACACATTAAAACTAACATAAAAAAGAGAAAAAAGTCCAAATAATTGTAGTTGATATGGTATAAATGTAGATGCAAATTGTACAGTATTTTTTACATAGTAGTTTATATAAATGCAAAAAAGGAAATTATTAACAATAATCTGAGTTGAAACCTAGATTTTTAAAATACGACTGTCAAGCAAGTGGAATGGAGATATATGGTGTTAGGTAAAAGTATATAAAATCCTCCACTCACATAACGAACAGTCTAATGCTACTGTATTTGATTTAAAGTTGATAACTGAAGGACTATACCTTAAAGATGCCTTTGAAAGATAATGGTAACACTATTGGTATTAAAAAGAGATCAAATACTTTTTTAAACACTAGAGAAGACCAAAGCTAAGACAACATATTCTACAATATTCCTCATAGCAGAAAATAGAAAACAAGTAAAAAATCAGCTGATAAAAGTGAGGCTGAAGTAATCAGTTATGGAAAAACACAAATTACTTTAAAACTCTAAGAACAAACACTGAGATTGAGTTAATAAACAAAATCCAGCTAAAAACATTATGCTCACCCTACACATCTAACTGAAAGTGATGCAAAATGTTAAAAATAAATGGGCAGATACATTAGGCAAAAGAAATAAAGAAACAAAGGAGGGTGAGGGAAGTATGAGTGCAATATTAAACACAGGCAAAGCTGAAGTGGTAGTATATGAAAAGAGAGTCATTTTCAACTAAAAAACAATACAGTTTACAAGTGAAGATAAATGCTCATGAGATAGCATGTGGTGACCACACTAACATCAAACTACATTCAACAGAAACTAATACCAAAGGAATCAATAGAAACAGAGTTGTGAGAAATTTTACTACCTCACTCGGCCCTCAGATTTAAAGAATTAAAGCAGACTTAAAAAAAGAAGGGTTAGTGACACACAATTATCCATGTGACAAACCTGCAAATGTACTCCCTGAACCTAAAATAAAAGTAGAAAAAAAGTAAACGTGTAAAGCATTACAATTACGTATTTCCTTAACATTGAATAACCAATATAACAAATAAAGTATTGCTGTTCCTATTTACCAGTGATGTGGCTTTGTTTCTCCCTCTGTAAATTGAGGATAATAATACCTACTCATAGTCACTATGAAGAATAAATGAGACAATTTTTATAATTGTATAGTGTAGTACCAAGTAAACACTTAAAATGATATTATCATTATTGTTATTAATCAGAAATATTTTGTCTACAAAATACAAGTAGAAGCTAGTTATTCATTCCAAATTTGGGTGGAATGTTCTTAAAAAGAGGCTCCCATTATATGTGACAAAGAAAACCTCTAAAGAAAAATTGAACCAATTTCCAATAAAAATAGAAGTAAATAATAAAAGTTTATTTAAAGAGAATGCAGGCACATGTGAATTTAAGCCAATCATTTCTAATATTTAGAAACTCTCTAGATATGATTATTACATCCTCAGGGATACAACTAAAGCTGTACTGAAATTAAAATTCTATGATTTAAAATCTTTTGTTAGAAAGTAAAATAAATAAGCTAAACACATAACTAAAGCTCTTAAAAGGCAATAAAATTACAGTTAGGAAGCAGGAAGAAACAATAAAAAGAAAGGCAAGAACATGATTATAAAACATCAAAAGTTTAATTGATATTTTGGTAGGCAGAATAATGCCCCCACACAAGACGTTCGTATTCTAACCCTCAAACTTGTGAACATGTTAGGTTACACTGCAAAGAAGAATTAAGGTCGTAGGGAGAATTAAAGTTATTAATTAGCTGACTTTAAAATGGAGACATTATTCTGTTTAACCTGGATGAGCCCAGTGAAATCACAAAGGTCCTTAAAAGTGAAAGAGGGAGATGGAAGAGGGGACAGTCAGGGGCAGATGTGACTGCAGAAGGTCAGAGTGACGTGATGTGAAAAGTACTGACTCACCTGTTGCTGACTTCAAAGGTGGAGGAGGAGGCTATAAGCCAAGGAATGGGGGTGAACTCTAGAACCTGGAAAAAACAAGGAAATGGAACACCACCTAGAGTCCACAGAGAGGAGTGAAGACCCATGACGCCTTGATTTTAGTATAGTGAGACTCCTGTCATATTGCTTACACACAGAAAATGATCCATTTGTGTTTCTTTAAGCCACCAAGTTTGTGGCAATTTGTTACAGCAATGATAGAAAAGTAATACAGATATATTCAGGAACTTGTTTATTAAAAAATAATCAGATAAATCCCCCTTCTGGCAATGCTTTGAAAAGGAAAAAATACTCAATAAAAATTGAGGAGCAGATTTTAATGAGATTAATAAAAGAGATAAAATATGCAATTATAGTGCATATAATTCTAGGGATATATATTTGAAAGTCTTGAGGAAATAGAATATTTTAAGAAAAATATAAATTAATAAAGCTAACTCAAGAGTAATCCAAAGAGTACCCACAGACCCTCTGAAGGAAGCAGTCTGTTCCTGCAGGACCCGGGAGACCGCCCCAAAACTGTGAGTGCTCCAACTGCAGAATCGGGAAAGGGAGACCCTCCTCTCCTGAACACACACCCCCACTGGAGAAGCTGAAGGTCTGTAAGCCGGAGAAGTTTCCGACTTTACCTGGAGCTAGGTCAGTTTGGAAAGTCGAGCAAAATACAGGGTTAAAGGAAGCAGCAGAAAAGCCCTAGGAGCTGGCAGGGTCCCCAAGCAGCACCACAGGGATCCAATGGGAGAGGAGCAGGGGGTAAAACTACACAGGGAGAAGGAAATCTCTAGCTGAACTCTAACAATTTGGAGGGGTGAGAAGCCTCCTGGCCAGAACTCAGGGGAGGGTGTAAATCTGGTGATCAGACTCCACAGGTGGGGAGGTGGGGGGAAGAACCAAGCCCTTTCTTTTGCAGTTGGGAGGAGGGTAGACTGGGGCAGGTTTTCAAGCCCTTACTCTCCACCTGGAAATGGCCTGGGGGCTGTTGCAGGGGGACATGGTAGGAGTGAGATCACCCTTTGGTTTGTGTGGGAGCTAGGTGAGTCCTGTGACTGCCAGCTTTCCCCAACTTCCCTGACAACCTGCATGCCTCAGCAGAGGCAGCCATAATCCTCCTAGGTACACAACTCCAGTGACCAGCGAATCTCACCCCCATCCCCCACAGCAGCCTCAGCAAGACCTGCCCAATGAGAGTCTGAACTCAGACATGCCAAGCCCCATCCCTACCTGATGGTCCTTCCCTACCCACCCTGCTAGCAGAAGACAAAGGGCATACAATCTTGGGAATTCTAGGGCCCCACCCACTGCAGTTCCTCCCCATATTACTACAGCTGATGCTCTCTGGAAAGTACCACCTCCTGGCAGGAGGCCAGCCAGCACAAAAATAGAGCTTTAAACCACCAAAGCTAAGAACTCTCACAAAGTCCATTCACAAAGTTCATTGCACCTCCCTGGTCCCCGCCACCTCCACCAGAACAGGCACGGTCTCTGTCCACAACAGAGACCTAATAGATGGTTCACATCACAAAACTTTTTGCAGACAACCCCCATTACCATCCCAGAGCTGGGTAGACCAACTGGGTGGCTAGATCCAGAGGAGAGAAAACCATCACTGCAGTTCGGCTCACAGGAAGCCACATCCATAGGAAAAGGGAGAGAGTACTATATCAAGGGAATAGTCTGTGGAACAAAAGAATCTGAAAAACAGCCTTCAGCCCTAGACGTTCCCTCTGACAGAGCCTACCCAAATGAAAAGGAACCAGAAAACCAACCCTGGTAATATGACAAAACAAGGCCTGTCAGCATCCCGCAAAAATCACACTAATTCACTAGCAATGGATCCAAACAAAGAAGAAATCCCTGATTTACCTGAAAAAGAATTCAGGAGGTCAGTTATTAAGTTAGTCAGGGAGGGACCCAAAAAACGTGAAGCCCAATGCGAGGAAATCCAAAATATGATACGAGAAGTGAAGGGAGAAACATTCAAGGAAATAGATAGCTCAATGAAAACACAATCAAAAATTCAGGAAACTTTGGATACACTTTTAGAAATGCAAAATACTCTGAAAAGTCTCAGCAGCAGAATTGAACAGGCAGAAAAAAGAAATTCAGATCTCGAAGACAAGGTCTTTGAATTAACCCAATCCAACAAAGACAAAGAAAGAAGAATAAAATATGAACAAAGCCTCCAAGAAGTATGAGATTATGGTAAATGATCAAACTTAAGAATAATCAGTGTTCCCAAGGAAGAAGATAATTTTAAAAGCTTAGAAAAAACATTTTGGGGGAATAATCAAGGAAAACTTCCCTGGTCTTGCTGGAGACCTAGACATTCTAAATACAAGAAGCACAAAGAATACCTGGGAAATTCATCACAAAAATATCTTCACCCAGGCACATTGTCATCAGGTTATCCAAAGTTAAGACGAAGGAAAGAATCTTAAGAGCTGTAAGACAGAAGCACCAGGTAACCTATAAAGAAAAACCTATCAGATTAACAGCAGATTTCTTAGCAGAAACCCTACAAACTAGAAGGGATTGGGGCTTATCTTCAGTCTCCTCAAACAAAACAATTATTAGCCAAGAATTTTGAATCCAGTGAAACTAAGCATAATAAATGAAGAAAAGATACAGTCGATGGGATTCTACGCAGTCATAAAAAGGAATAAATTAACAACACTCGCAGTGACCTGGATGAGTCTGGAGACTATTATTCTAAGTTAAGTAACTCAGGAATGGAAAACCAAACATCGTATGTTCTCGCTGATATGTGGGAGCTGACCTATGAAGACGCAAAGGCATAAGAATGATGCAATGGACTTCGGGGACTTGAGGGGAAGAGTGGGAGGAGGGCAAGGGATAGAAGACTACAAATATGGTACAGTGTATACTCCTTGGGTGATAGGTACACCAAAATCTCACAAATCACCACTAAAGAACTTACTCATGTAACCAAATACCACCTGTACCCCAATAACTTAAAAATTAAAAAATGAAGAAAAAAGTTAACTCAAGAATGGTTAGAAGCCTAAATTAAATGATAAACACAGAAGAAATAGAGAAGATGTGTACAAAATAATTTCATTCAGACAAGTCTCTTGTCAGACTATTGATGAGTTTATTTTTTAAAGGCAAAGATTTCTGTACTATGTAAACATTTCCAGGATTTAGAAGAATAAAGAAATCTCCTCCATTGATGTTATAAAGTTAGTAGAAACTGGAGACCAAAACTGGAGAAATATAATCCAGAAAAGTAAAGTAGACAACTTTATTTCTAAGTATAACAATAAAATTTATTGAAGTAGAACTTGGAATATTATTCCTAAGAGTTTAAGATATGAGGATAGTGGCAATACAGTATGAGTGAGGGGCACAATAGGAGCAAGATAGTTATACATTCTACACCAACACATATTCCAGATAATTAAACAGCTAAATATTATTTCTGTCTAACAAATCTACAGTACATAATGTTATAATGAGGGAAGCATCACAAATTGAAATGTAGGGTGTATTCTCATGTTCTTGTTTATAAACAATGCAATAAATTATGCAATCCATTTTTACTTGGAGTAGGAAGCAAAATTTGCCCAGAATTAGATAGGGCAGAATAAACATCCATAGCTCATCTCTTGAGCTCAGAATATAAAGAACCACTCAGGCATCCAATAATGTATCCACACACTTAAGCCTGAACTCAAGCATATGGACAACAGAAGGAAAAGCTTTTATTGCTGCAGGAGGCTAACAGAGAAGCTTGCAATTCAACATCTTGATCATATAAAGTTAAATTAATTGTAATGTATTAGTTAACAACCACCCAACCAATTGGTGGAGTTGAATATCTGTTATAACTTAATATAATCCCTGTTTAATCCCCTAAGGGAAAATTTCTTTTTATCTCCCGAAGTTGCTTAGTAGGCACAGTTAAGTTTTACAGCATCAGAAAACCGGTGGTAGCTTGGTAACCTAAAGCCTATCTCTCTAGGAAAACAGAATTCAGATGATCTAGAAGGCATCTGAGAGGCGACCAAGAGCCATTATGAGACAGTTCCTGGTTTTTATTTTTGTATTTTTTCCACATTTACTTCCACATAAATAGTATTTTCTCCAGTTCTTAATTCTCATTACTTCTAAACCAATTATTCCTAATATTTGGCTTATTTAATAATTTTCTATTTGTTATTAAACAGAACTAATGATATGATAACTGTGTCTTCTTGAACATGAAGAAACAGTAATGAACATCACTTGCTGTTTTTAGGAGTTTACTTAATGGTGTGTACACAGGAAATGTCAGGCTGTTAATGTTTCTAAAAAGTGGGGCGTCTATTTTCATCTTATACTCTGGGCTGAAAATGATTTTTTCCCCTGCTGAAAGTGCCTTCCATCAATAGAGTATGTAGAAAGAACTAACATTTCAGAGAGACATCGATCCCATACAGAGAACACGGTTGCCAGGGAAAAAGGTACAAAGCATTAAACTTAAAGAGAAATAAATTCACTGACCGTTGCCTGGCACATAATAGATTATCAATAATATTTCTCAAATAAATGAATAAATGCATTCTCTATTAAGAAAATGAACAGGCAAATAGAAATGAACTATGAGTATTGAAAGGTAAGAAAATAGGTGGAGGAAATGCATTGTTTTCAATAAATTAAAAAAAACTTGACTTTCAGCAAATTGATCTTTCAAGGCACTTTATGATAAGTAACAAGGGTTCTGAAAAGGACTACATATTTCCAACAGTACCTATATAGAAGAACCGTAATGACTGAAACAAAGTAAAGGACCCAGAGTAGGAGTGAGAGAACAAATTCTCAGCAGGAATGATCAAGTTTTGTCATTCATTCTTTGGTGACAGGGTACAACCTGTTGTATAGTCTATGATTTTTTTTTTCTTTCAAATACATCATTCATGTACTCATTTGGTCATTTATTTCTTTACACATTCATTAACTATTCATTTAACAGATACTTTTTACATACCTCTGTCTCCCAGCCAGTCTTCTAGGCACCAAAGGGGTGGAAAATGAATGGAACAAGTTAAGTCACTGGTTTCTTAGTGCTTCTGTGTTTCTAGGAGGTTTAGGCAATAAATACACAAATATATACAGAAGACATCTGATGTTATATGCTATGGATAAAATTAAAGCAGGATAGGAGGATAGGGAATGCTGTGTGGGAGTATGTGATTATGTTCTGTATAATAATCAGGAAAGACTTCATGATAGATGACATTTGAGTTGGTGCCTGAAGATAGAGATAGAGTGAGCCATAGAAATATCTACAGGAGAAAAAGATCCCATAAATTTTTCTGAGCTGAATCTGGGGAGGTGAGGGGCAAACAGGAAGTGCAGATACAAATGCAGAAGTTGCCTGAAAGCCCTGGTTTGCTTTCTCAGCAGGGAAGCTTGTAGCTTAGGGCAAGATCTCAGCCCTGCCTGCCATGCCAGCTGCCTGGATATAAATTCAGTGCTGTTGGTGGGGCATGGCAGGCATGAAACTGGCCTTGCTGGCTGCATGGGAGCTGGGTGAGGCCTGTCACTGCTGGCTTTTCCCCGCTTCCCTTGCCATCTGTATGACACAGCACAGGCAGCCATAATCCCCCTTGGACCATAGCTCCATTGGCCTGAGAACCACCCTGCTGTCTCCCACAGTGGCCTCTGCAAGTCCCAGTGAGGAGAGTCTGAACTCGAACCCTCCTAACCCTGTCCCCACATGATGGTTTTTCTCTACCCACCCTGGTAGCTAAAGACAAAAGGGATAATCTCTTGGAAGCTCTATGACCTCGCCCATCACCTGAGAAACTTGAATACTTGTCCTGGCCAACCTAGGGCAAGCTTATATTCCCCTTCTACCACCACAGTTGGTGCTCTCTTGAAAGCGCCACCTCCTGGCTGGAGGCCAACCAACTCAAGTCATTACAGCAACTCATAACAGAACAACTCTGCTCCAAAGAAGGAGAAAACAACAGCAGTTTTTGCTGACTGCAACATCCTGGCTAACCAGAGGTCCTGAGTATGTCCACATGACAACTTCACTGTTAGCATAACTAGCATTCAAGAAAAGCAGCACACTAAACAAAACTATAGCCAAGGACTCTCACAGAGTCCACTACACTTCCCTGCCACCTCCACTGGAGAAGGTGCTGTTGTCCACAGCTGGCAGACATGAAGATAGATCACATCACAGGACTCTTTGCAGGCACTTTCCAGCACCAGTCCTCTGGGTAGCTAGACCCAGAAAGGCAATAACAATCTCCGAGGTCCTGCTCTCAGGAAGCGCCATCCTTAAGGGAAGGGAGAGAGCACCACATCAAGGGATCACCCTGAGGGACAAAAGAATCTGAACAGCAGCCCTTGAATCCTAGATCTCTTCACCGAAACAGTCTACCCAAATAAGAAGGAACCAGAAAAGTAATTCTGGTAATATGACAAAGCAAGGTTCTATAACACCCCCAAAAGATCACACCAGCCCTCCAGCAACAGATAAAAACCAAGAAGAAATCTCTGAATTGCCAGATAAAGAATTCCAAAGGTTGATAATTGTTAATAAGTTACCTTGAGTAAAGAAAGGTGAACATCAACTTAAAAAAATACAGTATATGAATGAAAAAGTCTCCACAGAAATATATACCACAAAGAAAAAAAATTACAAGTTCTGGAAATGAAAGACATTTAGAGAAATACCAAATACACTGGAAAATTTCAATAGACTAAACAAGGAGAAAACAAACAAACAGAAAACAACTTCACAGCTTGAAGACAAGGCTTCTGAATTAACCCAATCCAACAAAGACAAAGAGAAAATAATTTTCAAAAAAATGAAAAAAAACTCTAATAAATTTGAGATTAGGTTTAAAAAGCAAACATAAGAATAATTGGTGTTCTTCAGGAAGCAGAGAAATCTAAAAGTTTGGAAAACATATTTGAGGGAATAATCGAGGAAAACTTCCCTGGCCTTGCTAGAGATCTAGAACTCCGAATACAAGAAGCTCAAAGAATACCCAGAAAATTTACTGCAAAAAGGTCATCACTAAGCACATAGTCAACAGGTTATCTAAAATCAAGACAAAGAAAAGAATCTTAAGAGCTGTGAAGCAAAAGCATCAGGTAACCTATAAAGGAAAACCTATCAGATTAACAGATTTCTAGGCAGAAACCCTACAAGCTAGAAGTGATTGGGGTCCTATATTCAGCCTCTGATGTGGTTTGGCTGTGTCCACACCAAATCTCAATTTGAATTCTATCTCCCAGAATTCCCACATGTTGTGGCAGGGACCCAGGGAGAGGTAACTGAATCATGGGAGCCTGTCTTTCCCATGCTATTCTTGTGATAGTGAATAAGTCTCATGAGATCTGATGGTTTTATCAGGGGTTTCCGCTTTTGCTTGTTCCTCATTCTCTCTTGCCACTGCCATGTAAGAAATGCCTTTTGCCCTCTGCCATGATTGTGAGATCTCCCCCAGCCGTGTGGAACTGTAAGCCCAATTAAACCTCTTTTTCTTTCCAGTTTTGGATATGTCTTTATCAGCAGAGTGAAAATGAACTAACACCGTAAACTGGTACCAGTAGAGTGGGACATTGCGGAAAAGATACCCAGAAGAAGACAGGAAAATGTTGGAAACTTTGGAACTCCCTAGAGACTTGTTGAATAGCTTTGCCCAAATTACTGATAGCGGTATGGATAATAAGGTCCAGGCTGAGGTGGTCTCAGATGGAGGAACTTGTTGGAAACTGGAGCAAAGGTGACCTTGTTATGTTTTAACAGAGACTGGCAGCATTTTTTACCTGACCTAGAGATTCGTGGAACTTAGAACTTGAGAGAGATAACTTAGGGTACTTTTTTTTTTTTTCTTTTTTGAGACAGAGTCTCACTCGTCACCCAGGTTGGAATGGTGCAGTGGTGTGATCTTGGCTCACTGCAAGCTCCACTCCCTGGGTTCATGCCATTCTCCTGCCTCAGTCTCCCGAGTAGCTGGGACTACAGGTGTCCACCACCATGCCCAAGTAATTTTTTGTATTGTTACTAGAGATGGGGTTTCACAGTGTTAGCCAGGATGGTCTCAATCTCCTGACCTCGTGATCCACCTGCCTTAGCCTCCCAAAGTGCTAGGATTACAGGCTTGAGCCACTGCACCTGACCCATTTAGGTTATCTTGTGGAAGAAATTTCTAAGCAGCAAAGCATTCAAAAGGTGACTTGGGTACTGTTAAAAACATTCAGTTTTAAAAGGGAATGGAACATAAGTTCAGAAAATTTGCAGCCTAACTATGGGACAAAAAAGAAAAACCCATTTTCTGGGGAGAAATTCAAGCTGGCTGCAGAAATTTGCATAAGTAGCAAGGAGCCTAATGTTAATCCCCAAGACCACAGGCAAATGTCTCCAGGCCATGTCAGAGACCTTCATGGCAGTCCCTCCTATCACAGGCCCGGAGGCCCAGGAGGAAAAAGTGGTTTTGTGGGCTGGGCCCAGGGTCCCCATGCTGTGTACAGCCTAGGGACTTGGTCCCCTGTGTCCCAGTCACTCCAGCTGTGGCTGAAAGGGGCCAACATACAGCTCAGGCTGTGGCTTTAGATGGTGCAAGCCCCAGGCCTTGGCAGCTTCCACGTGGTGTTGAGCCTGCTGGTGCACAGAAGTCAAGAATTGAGGTTTGGGAACCTCCACCTAGATTTCAGAAGATGTATGGAAACACCTGGATGCCCAGGCAAAAGATTACTGCAGGAGCAGGGCCCTCATGGAGAACCTCTGCTAGGGCAGTGCAGAAGAGAAATGTGGGGGCAGAGCTCCCACACAGAGTTCCTAGTGGGGTGCTGCCTAGTGGAGCTGTGAGAAGAGGGTGACCATCCTCCAGACTGCAGAATGGTAGATCCACCAATAGCTTGCACTGTGCACCTAGAAAACCCTCAACACCAGCCCAGGAAAGCAGCCAGAAGGGAGGCTGTACCCTCCAAAGCCACAGAGATGGAGCTGACCAAGATATGGAAACCCATCTCTTGCATCAGTGTAATCTGGATGTGAGACCTGGAGTCAAAGGACATCATTTTGGAATTTTAAAGTTTGACTGTCCTGCTGGATTTTGGACTTGCATGGGCCCTGTAATCTCTTTGTTTTGGTCAATTTCTCCCATTTGGAATGGCTGTATTTACCCAATACCTGTACCTCCACTGTATCTAGGAAGTAACTAGCTTGCTTTTGGTTTTACAGGCTCATAGGCAGAAGGGACTTGCCTTTTCTCAGATGAGACTTTGGATGGTGGACTTCTGGGTTATTGGTGAAATGAGTTAAGACTTTGGGGGACTGCTGGGAAGGCGTGACTGGTTTTGAAATGTGAGGACATGAGATTTGGAGGGGCCAGGAACAGAATGATAGAGACTGACTGTGTCCCCACCAAAATCTCAACTTGAATTGTATTTCCCAGAATTCACACATGTCATGGGAGGGACCCAGGGGTAGGTAATTGAATCATAGGGGCCAGTCTTTTCTGTGCTGTTCTCATGATAGTGAATAAGTCTCACGAGTTCTGATGGGTATATCAGGGATTTCTGCTTTTGCTTCTTCCTCATTTTCTCTTGCCAGCACCATGTAAGAAGTGCCTTTTGCCTCCTGCCATGATTCTGAGGTATCCTCACCCATGTGGAACTGTAAGTCCAATTAAACCTTTTTTCTTCCCAGCCATGAGTAGGTCTTTATGAGCAGTGTGATAACAGACTAATACAGCTTCCTTAAACAAAATAATTATCAGCCAAGAATTCTGTGTCCAGTGAAACTAAACTTCTTAAAGGAAGAATAGATAAAATAATTTTCAGACAAACGAATGCTGAGGGAATTCACCACTACCAAGCCAGCATCAAAAAAAAAAAAAAAAAAAAAAAAAAAAAAAAAAAAAAAAAAAAAAAAAATGCTAAAAGGAGTTCTAAATCTTGAAACAAAATCTTGAAATACACCAAAATAGAACATCCTTAAAGCACAAATTCCACAGGGTCTATATAACAATAACATAATGAAAATAAAACCATATTCAGGCAGCATCTAGCATGATGAATAAAACAGTACCTCACATTTCAATACTAACGTTGAATGTAAACGGCCTATATGCTCCTCTTAAAAGATGCAGAATGGCAGAATGAATAAAAATCCACCAACCAAGTATCTGTCATCTTCAAGAGACTCACCTAACATAAACTTAAGGTAAAAAGATGAAAAAAATATATTCCATGCAAATCAAAACCAAAAGCAAGCAGGTGTAGTTATTCTATCAGACATAACAGACTTTAAAGTAACAACAGTTGAAGAAGACAAAGAGGGATATTATATGATAAAAGGATTAGTCCAACAGGAAAACATCAATCCTAAATATGTATGCACCTAACACTGGAGTTCCCAAATTTATAAAACAATTACTACCAGACCTAAGAAATGAGACAGATAGCAACACAATAATAGTGGGGGACTGAAATACTTCACTGACAGCACTAGACAGGTCATCAAGGCACAAAGTCAACAACAAAAAAAAACACAATGGACTTAAACTCCACCCTAGAACAATTAGACTTAGCAGATATTACAAAATAGTCTACACAATAACTACAGAATATACATTCTTTTCATCAGCACATGAAACATTCTCCAAGATTGACCATATAATAAGTCACAAAACAAGTCTCAATAAATTTAAGAAAATCAAAATTATATCAAATATTCTCTCAGGCTACTGTGTAATAAAATTGAAAATTAAATGCAAAAGAAACCCTCAGAACTATACAAATATTTGGAGATTAAATAATCTGCTCCTGAATGATCTTTGAGTCAACAATAAAATCAAGATGGAAATTAAAAAATTCTTTGAACTGAACGATAATAGTGACACAACCTATCAGAACCTCTGGGGTACAACAAAACACAGTGCTAAGAGGAAGTTCATAGCATTAAATGTCTACATCAAAAAGTCTGAAAGAGCACAAATAGACAATCTAAGCCCACACTTCAAAGAACTAGAGAAACAAGAACAAAGCAAACTCAAACCTAGCAGAAGAAATGACAAAGATCAGAGCAGAACTAAATGAAATTGAAATAATTAAATACAAGAGATAAATAAAATAAAAAGCTGGTTCTTTGAAAATATAAACAGAATCAATACACCATTAGTGAGCCTGGCCAAGAAAAGAAGAGAGAAGATCCAAATAAGGTCAATTAGAAAGGAAACAGGAGATACTACAACCATACCACAGAAATACAAAAGACTATTCAAGGCCACTGTGACTACCTTTATGCACACAAACTAGAAAATCTAGAGGAGATGGATAAATTCCTGGTAAAATACAACACTGCTAGATTAAACCAGGAAGAAATAGAAACTCTGAATAGATCGGTAAGAAGCAAAAAGATTGAAACAGTAATTTAAAAAAATTGCCAACAAAAAAGATGGATTAACAGTTGAATTCTATCAGACATTCAAAGAAGAATTGTTACCAATTTTACAGAAAATGCTCCAAAAGTCAAAGAAGGAATCCTCCCTAAATCATTTTATGAAGGCAGCATCACCCTAATATCAAAACCAGGAAAAGACATAACAACAACAGCAACAAAAAACCACATAGCCCAGTATCCCTAATGAACATAGATGCAAAACTCCTCAACAAATTACTAGCTAACCAGACCCAACAGCATATCAAAAAGATAATCCACAATGATCAAGTGGGTTTCACACCAGGGATACAGGGATGGTTTAACATAAACAAGTCAATAAATGTGATACACTATGTAAATAGCATTAAAATAAAAAATTACATGATCATCTCAACAGGTGCAGGAAAATCATTTGACAAAATCCAACATCACTTTAAAACTAAAACCCTCAGCAAAATCAGCATAGAAGGGACATACTTTAACGTTAAAAAGCCATCTATGATGAACCCATAGCCAACATTATACTGAACGGGAAAAAGTTAAAAGGATTTTGCCTGAGAACTGGAACAAGACAAGGATGCCCACTTTCACCACTTCTATTTAACATAGTACTGGAAGTCCTAGCCAAAGCAATCAGACAAGAGAAAGAAATAAAGGACATCCAAATCTGTAAAGAGGAAGTCAAATTACTCCTGTTCACCAATGATATAATCGTATACTTAGAAAACCCTAAATAATCATCCAAAAAGTTTCTAGATCTGATAAATGAATTTAGTAAAGTTTCAGGATACAAAATCAATGTACACAAATCAGTAGCACTGCTATACACCAATGGCAAGCAAGCTGATAATCAAGAACTCAATCCCTTTTACCATAACTGCAAATAAAATAAAATAAAATAAAATAAAATAAAATAAAATAAAATAAAATAAAATAAAGTAAAATAAAATAAAAAATAAA
>NW_016807377.1:931563-991542 GCF_001698545.2 Rhinopithecus bieti | reverse complement strand
CTATACACCAATGGCAAGCAAGCTGATAATCAAGAACTCAATCCCTTTTACCATAACTGCAAATAAAATAAAATAAAATAAAATAAAATAAAATAAAATAAAATAAAATAAAATAAAGTAAAATAAAATAAAAAATAAAATACTTAGGATATCTAACTAAGGACATGAAAGACCACTACAAAGAAAACAGTGCTGAAAGAAATCATAGATGGTTGGGTGCGGCAGCTCACGTCTGTAATCCCAGCACTTTGGGAGGTCAAGGCGGGCAGATCAGGAGGTCAGGAGTTCGAGACCAGCCTGACCAACATGCTGAAACCCCACCTCTACTAAAAAAAAAAAAAAAAAATTGGCCGGCATGGTGGCGTCTGCCTGTAATCCCAGCTACTCAGGAGACTGAGACAGGAGAATTGCTTGAACTCGGGAGAGGGAGGTTGCAGTGAGCAGAGATTGAGCCCCTGCACTCCAGCCAGGGTGACAAAGGGAGACCCCATCTCAAAAAAAAAAAAAAAAAAAAAAATCATAGATGACACAAACGAATAAAACACATCCCATGCTCAAGGATGGGTAGAATCAATATTGTGAAAATGACCATACTGCCAAAAGCAATCTATAAATTCAATGCAATTCCTATGAAAATACCATCATCCTTTTTCACATAACTAAAAAAAAAAATCCTAAAATTCATACAGAACCGAAAAAAAGAGCCTGCATAGTCAATGCAAGACTAAGCAAAAATAACAAAATCTGGAGGCATCACATTACCTGACTTCAAAGGGTACTGTAAGTCTACAGCTACCAAAACAGCATGGTACTGGTATAAAAATAGGCAAGTAGACCAATGGAACAGAACAGAGAACCCAGAAATAAAGCCAATAACTTACAGCCAACTGATCTTTGACAAATCAAAACAAAACCTAAAGTGGGGAAATGGCACCCTATTAAACAAATGGTGCTGTGATAATTGGCAAGCCACAGGTAGAAGAATGAAACTGGTTCCCATCTCTCATCTTGTACAAAAATCAACTCAAGATGAATCTAAGACCTGAAATCATAAAAATTCTAGAAGATAACATTGGAAAAAAAAATCGTCTAGACATTGGCTTAGGCAAAGATTTCATGACCAAGAACCCAAAAGCAAATGCAAGAAAAACAAAGATAAATAGATGGAACTTAATTAAACTAAAAATCTTCTGCACAGCAAAAGAAATAATCAGCTAAGCAAACAGACAAATCACAGAGTGGGAGAAAATATTTGCAAACTATGCATCTGACCAAGGACTAATATCCAGAATCTACAAAGAACTCAAACAAATCAGCAAAACAACAACAACAACAAAAACCCAAAACCAAATAATCCCATCAAAAAATGAGCGAAGGACATGAATAGACAATTCTCAAAAGAAGATATACAAATGGCCACAAACATGAAAAAATGCTCAACATCACTAATTATTAGGGAAATGCAAATCAAAACCACAATGTGATGCCACCTTACTCCTGCGAGAATGGCTATAATTAAAAAATGAAAAAAAAAAAATAGATGATGGCATGGATGTAGTGAAAAGGGAACACTTTTACACTGCTGGTGGGAAAGTAAACTAGTGCAACCACTATGAAAAGCAGTATGGAGATTCCTTAAAGAAGTAAAAGTAGAACTACTATTTGATCCAGCAACCCCACTACTGGGTAATCACCCAGAGGAAAAGAAATAATTATATGGAAAAGTTTCTTGCACACGCATGTTTACACCAGCACAATTCGCAATTGCAAAAATATGGAACCAGCTTAAATGCTCATCAACCAACAAGTGGATAAAGAAAATATGGTTGCATTTGTAGCAACCTGGATGGAGTTGGAGACCATCATTCTAAATGAAGTAACTCAGGAATGAAAAACCAAATGTCATGTGTTCTCACTTATAAGTGGAAGCCAAGCTATGAGGATGCAAAGGCATAAGAATGACATAACGGACTTTGAGGACTGGGGGGAGGGAGTGAGGGATAAAAGACTACACACTGGGTCGAGTGTACACTGCTTGGGTGATGGGTACAACAAAATCTAGAAATCTCCACTAAACAACCTATCCATGTAATGAAACACTACCTTTCCCCCACAAACCACTGGAAAAAAAAATATTAACCTTTGGGTGATCACCTATCCAGCAAAGGAAAATTTTTTGATCCCTGATTCCTAATGCTATTTAATATTTAAAAGTTAAAGAGAAGAAGGACAGTTATCAGACAAGACTAAAAGAAGCGAGCAGTGAGGAAAAAAACAAAATAAAGGGTTATCTCAGAAGCCAAGTTATGAAAGGGTTTCTAAAGGATGGCATCATCAACTGCATTAAATGTTGTTGGAAAGGCTAGAAAAATAAAGTGAGAACTGACTTGCCCTCATGAGTATGGGATTCCCCTCTCCTACTTAGAAACATCCAGTGTTCCAGACTGGTGAAGCTACTTCTACCCTCTTAGGCAGCACCAGGAGTGATATAGTATCAGATAAAGCAGATGAGAATAACAAAGCAAAGGGTCTGAAAATTGAACTGCTCTTGAAGTCAGTCTACAAAAGGAAGCCAGGACCTTGTAATCAACATAAACAGGGTGACTGCCTGCTAAAATACAAGGTATAAATAAGATCTAGAGGCTAACATAACATACAAAATACAAAAGAAATCATGTCTCATACAAGAAAATCAACCTGATGGAGAAAAGGCAATCAACACCAAAAGGTAAGGCTAATACTGAGATGAGTCAGATCTTGGAATTATTCGAAAAGGATTTTAAAGCAGCCCACATAAACATGCTGCAATAATCAATTATAAATTATTTTGAAACAACTAAAAATAAATCCAGTCATGAAATAGAAATTATAAAAAGAACCAAATAGAAATTAAAGAACGAAAAAATATAATAGTGGAAAAATATATTTGCCGAATGGACTTAATATTAGAGTGGATATGACAAAGGAGAGAATCAATGAATTTAAAGACATAGCAACATAATTTATCCCAATCCAAACAACAGGGAGAATGCAGACAGTACAATAAACAAACAAACATAGAACAAAAATAGCACCTCCAACACCTGTGGGACAAAATCAGAAAATCCACCATGTGTTGTATTAGAAGCCCACAGGATGGGAGAAAGTGAACCTGAAAGAGCATTCAAGGAAATAATGGCTGAAAACTTCCCAAATTGGGCAAAAGACGTAATCTTGCAGATTCAAGAAACTGAGTGATCTCAAATAGTATAAACTCAAAGAAACCTGTGCCAAGACATATCATAAATAAACTTCTAAAAATAACTGAAGACAAAATATATATATATATATATATTGAAAGCAGCCACAGAGAAACAATGCATTTCCTATAGGGAACACCAATTCAAGTGATGGTGAACTTTCACCTGAAAGCACAGAGAACAAAAGGGCTAAAAGAAAATAACTTTCAACTGTCAATTCTACATTCAACAAAAGTGTACTTCAAAAATTAAGACAAAATAAATACTTTTTCAGATGAAGGAAAACTTAAAGAATGTATTGCCAGCAAGTCTACTGTTAAAGGTTGATGAAAGGAAATTCTTAAAACGAAAAGGAAACGATAAGAGAAAGAACCTTACAACACTAGGAAAGAAGGAGGAATAAAGAGAAGTATAGCCACATGTAATAGTCTATCCTTTTCCTCATGAGTTTTATAAATCATATTTTGTGAATGAAACAAAAAGTTTAACATCATCTCATACTCGAGACAAAGGTATTTAAAATGGCAAAGGTAAAACAAAGTGTTAAAATGTTGTTATCAGTAGAGGAATTATTTGTCATACATATATACAGTAACACATGGAGCAACAACTATAAAAAATACGCAAAAAACAATATTAAAAAGCCAAGATAGAATCTGAAGAAATGTTCATGTAACGTACTATCAGGAGTGAAAGAGAGAGGAGGGAAAACAAATAGTTTTATATAAAGTTAGAATTGGAAGTTTCTTAAGAAATCCAACATGTAATCATCTATAATCCAGCAATTGCACTCCTATGCATTTTACATGTTCACATGTAATTGTTCATAGCAACTTTTTTTAATCCATAGTCCCCCCAAACTGGAAGCAGCTCAGATGTTCTTCAACAGATGAATAGTTAAAGAAACTATGGTACACCCATACCACAGAACACTACTCACCAAAGAAACGGAACAGACTATTGATACATGCAACAACTTGCATGAATATCTAGGATGAAACGGTTAATCTCTAAAGTTTACATACTCTATAATTCCATCAATATAACATTTTGAAATGACAACATTTTCCAAATGGAGAACGGATTTGTGGTTATAGGAGATTAGGATATAGGGGTCAGGAAGTGGCTGGATATGGAATGGGAGAGAGGTGGGTTTATTAAAGAGCCACATGAAGGATTCTTGCGGTGATGCAGTGGTTCAGCATCTTGACTGTAATGATAGATACATGAACCTACATATGTGATAAAATTGTATACAACTGCTTAGACACATACACACAAACGAGTACTAGTGAAACTGGAGAAATATGAATAAGATGGCTGACTGTATCAATGCCAATATACTAGTTGTGATATTATACTACACCATTGTGCAATATTACCTTTGGGAAAAACTGGTAAAGGATACAGATGATATCTTTGTGTTATTTTTTACAACTGTATGTGAATCTACAAAAACCTAAAAAGTAAAAAATTAAATTAAGGGTGTTAATACCAAGATGTTTTGAGTATCTTAGTCAAGTATGCTTAACAATTCAATCAAGGAGTCATATAACTCATTGGTCTCAGTCCAGTGTTTCTGATGAGTTGGCAGTTCTTCATCTTTAAATAAATATTTGACCATCCACATCCATATATTAAGACTGCATGAACTTTCATTATTTTATTAGTGCCAAAATATTCCCTCTCTCTCTCTCTCTCTCTCTCTCTCTCTCTCTCTCTCTCTGTGGTAGCAGAAATAAAGAAGGAAGAGGGAGAAATTAGTTTCCAAAGGGTTACTTTGCCTGGTGAGACCGGGAGTCCTGTTTATTCATAGGTGTACTACAAAAACGACATAGGGAAAACAAGGGCTGTTATTTAACAAGCATCAGCCTGAGAGAGTTGAGCAAACAATCTCCATGTATTTCAAATGATCACCAAAACCAAGAATGGAGCAATGGGAGGATAAGCATAATGCATTAACTGAGTCACTGTCTCCATTTCTTCCTGGGAAAATGCAAAAATACAAAACACATACACCCAAAAGGATACAATGAAATCCCTTCTGAGATGTCTTTCATTTCACTGGGAGACAGGATGTGACTTAAATAGATTTTATGGTATTCTTAAGAAATAAAATTACCTTGAGTAAGGACATGATATAAATCACAAATAGTATGTTCTGTGAAAATGTCATGGAGAAGAATTCCATAGCTGTAGATCTTTTATCTAAAAATAAACAAGAGATAGCAATTACACACTGCCCTACATAAAAAACTGAGCAATTGCAGTTGCATAGGTTTTTCAAAAATTCCCATATATTCAGCATTATGCTTACAACACCTTTTCCAAAATGAATACACTTCTACATGAAAAAATTCATTAGTGCTTTCTTTAAGCCAGAGTGTTTGGTAGACAAACTCTAAGAATCATCAGTCTTAATCAAAAAGGCATGTGTCTATGGAACAGGTTTTTTTTTTTTTTTCTTTTCCCTCTTTTTAGCATCTTTGTCATGTGATAAATTAATTACTCTCATTTATATCCACTTCACTTTTATGTAGAGACCAGACCTATATCAAGTATCTCTTTGTTTATCTATCCTAGTCAAAGTTTGGTCTGATTTGGTCTAATTTATCTTGTTTCCTTAAGGAAACATTCTCTAATGCCCTAATCTGTTTCCTATAAAAACATATAATGCCATATTCCTGAAGTCTCAATTACTTTTCCAAGAAACATTTTCCTATGTCATTCATTAAATATCACTATTGTTGTATTAGTTTGGTAAGGCTGCTGCAGCAACTAGGGCAAACTGGGAGGTTTAAAGTGCCAGAAATTTGTTCTCTCACAGATCTGGAGTCTAGTGGCTCCAAAAGTCAAGGTCTTGGCAGGGACATGCTCCTTTTGAAGCCTCCTGGGAAAAGTCTTGCCTTTTCTGTCTTCCAGTGGTTGCTGGCGGTTCTTGATGGTAGATGCACGACTCCAATCTTCGCTTCCATTGTTGTATAAGGATTCTCTCTGTGAATCTGTGCCCAGTTTTTCCTCTTATAAGGACATCAGTCATTAGATTTGAGTCCACCCTAATTCAGTATGTCCTAATTCTAATTTAATTACATCTGTAATGAGCCTATTGCCGAACAAAGTAATATTCACACATACTGAACACACCTAACATATCAAGTTAGGACTTGAACATAATTTTGGGGGGAATGCAATTTAACCCAAACAATTGAGAAGATATATCTTAACTCATGCTAGTAGATTATGATAAGGTATGTATTAGTTAATAGTGTTCACATGCAACTCTAAGATTAATAAAATATTTTTCTGATTATAGTTTTCTTAATGTAATTAAAATAACCGAGGAAACACAGGATTTTCAACTTTTTACACTTACAAGAATATGCCAACTTGAATAGAGAAAAATTAAGTCCTGTTCACAGTTGAGTATAATTTACATAGTATTTTGAATAATGAAGGCTTTGTTTACTTCTGCATGGATGATTCCCATATATGATACATATTTGAAAAGCACAAAAAGAAATCGTCTTTCATCCTTCTTCTTCCAGCCATTTCCTTTCCTAGAAGCAATTATGGTATCAATACTTTGTGAATTTTTCCGGAAATATTTTTTGCACATACAAGCCATGTACTTACTATCTATCTATCTATCTATCTATCTATCTATCTATCTATCTATCTATCTAATTTATCTATCTAGTCTTTTATCTATCTCTATTATCTATTAAAAAATCACAACACACAAATCATAGCATTCTGCACCATTCTCTTTCACTTAATAAACAAAACTCACTTTTTACGCCTTATTCTCCTCTAGGTACTGTTGTATTTCTTCAGCTTCTTTTTATCAAAACACTTCCAGCAAGTCTTCTCTCCCCATTGTTCCCTTTGACTCACTTCCTCCTCCCCCTTGTCCCCACCCTCCCATCCCCACTCCACTGGAACCGCCTCCAACAACCAATAGCAATCCCCTGCACCACTGTCACTTTCCCTTACCCTATCTTCCTGCAAGTCACTTCCTCTTATTAATCATGATAATTTACGTATATTTGTTAATTGGTTGTCTCTCAACTAGAATGTAAGCCCCACAAGTGCGGTGGCATTGATTGTCTTAGTAGCTATTTTACTCCTAGCAGCAATTTGATGATGAAAAATAGTATCTTGTAGTTTTAATTTACACTTCTCTTAATATGAGTGAGGATGATCACCTTTTAAGATGTTTAAGAGTTATTTCTATTTTTTTAATATACTATCTGTACTATCTGTAAATATTCTTTGTCTGTTTTTAATTAGGTCTTGGTTTTATTCTCATTGATTTATAGGAATTTTTATGTATCAAGAAAATTCAAAGTTTTTTCCTCTGACTTGCTCTTCACCACTATACCATAGTCCTTCCTTTCATTCCTCAGCTGGCCTTATTTGGATTTAAATATTCTTTGCTTTTCAAGTTCTCTCCACTTTCCATGCTTTTGAAATACCCTGTTCTTCTATTACAGAGTTCATAAATTAGATGCAGGCATCATTGTCCCCATGTTGTCTTCCCTTGCCCACCTTCATGCCAAAGTGAATTTACCATTTACTCAGTTACTAGTATGGATGCTCAATTTCCATAAGAAAATGTTAATCCTACCTTCTATACATCATATAATCAAAACATATAAAGTTGCCACCAGTCAGCAGCTGGGAATATTTATAAATCAAATTTATTGCCAGAAAATATAAGTTCACCTCTCTGCCCTTTCTGTAACCACTCATGTATCCTGTTTGGCTTTTTTCACCAGAGAGCTTTAATCCAAATTAGCTAATCCCATTTAGCAACTTTTGGAGACTTTCGGTGATAATATAATTGTAACTCTATTAATAGCCATAACTTCTTTTAACTTTATATATACAAGCTGCTTCAAAATCTTTTAGAAGTGGCATATAGAAAAATTTATATAGCATCCAGTGGAGTACCTGGCACATATATTTAAAAATGAATACTGACATTCTGATGATTAAAGAATAAATTCTGTATAATATTTTTCTCTTTTCTTAACTTTTAAGTTCATGGGTACATGTGCAGGATGTGCAAGTTTGTTATAATACACAGGTAAATGTGTGTCATGGGGGAATTGTTATACAGATTACTTCATCAGACAGGTATTAAGTCTAGTACTCATTAGTTATTTTTCCTGATCCTCTCCCTCCTCCCACCTTCCAGCCTCCAGAAGGCCCCAGTGTATGTTGCTTCCCTCTATGTGTTCATGTGTTCTCATCATTTAGCTCCCACTTACAAGTGAGAAAATGTGGTATCTGGTTTTCTGTTCCAGTGTTAGCTTGCTGAAGATAATGGCTTCCAACGCCATTCATGTCCCTGCAAAGGACATGATCTTGTTCCTTTTTATGGCTGCATAGTATTCCATGGTGTAAACGTACCAAATTTTCTTTATCCAATCTGTTGCTGATGGGCATTTAGGTTGATTCCATGTCTTTGCTATTGTGAACAGTGCTGCAATGAACATTTGCATCCATGTGCTTTTATGGCAGAATAATTTATATTCCTCAGGGTATATACCCAGTGATGGAATTGCTGACTCAAGTGTTAGTTCTGCTTTTAGCTATTTGAGGAATTGCCATAATGCTTTCTATAATGGTTGAACAAATTTACACTCCTATCAACAATGTATATATGTGTTTTCTTTTTCTCTACAACTTCCCCAACATCTGTTATTTTTTGACTTTTTAATGATAGGGATTCTGACTGGTGTATGATGGTGTATCATTGTGGTTTTGATTTGCATTCCTCTAATTATCAGTGATATTGAGGTTTTTTCATATGCTAGTTAGCTGCAGGTATGTCTTTGCTAAGGATTATTGCCTTCAGCTCCAGCTTTTCTCAAATTAAGAAAAATCTTAAATATAGAAGGTTGTTGAAACAGTAAAATATAGCATAATTTTTCAAAAAATAATAAAATGATTACCTACTGCACATAGCTGCCAACTCTAACATAAATGAATAACATGCAAAGTGTCTGTTTAATGGTAAGTTTTATTAGATAATATCTGCAGTTCAAGGTAGATGTAATTCCAGATTTGCTATTTCAAATGTAGCAATTGTAGATTTACTATCTTCTCTTTATAATAAGAAATAGATTATTTAAATTGCAAAATTATATAAACAAATACAGCCCCTTACACATAATGTGCTTGTGAATGAGAAGCATAGGTGAGTATAGTCATGTACAAGTTCAGAAATTTCAGCTTTCTAAGAAATGGAAGGGAAAATTCACAAATCATAATATTATTGCAACATTTGGTAGAATGAAACATTTGGAGGGCAACATTTAATGAAACACTTTGTATAACTGTAAAAGTTTTACATTTTAACTGATATTTGAATATATTAGACAACATAAAAAGAAACTTTCCATTTTAAACTCGGTATGTTAGAGTAAACAACTAATATACATAATATTACACCAAAAAATGACATTATATCAGTATAATAGAAGTCTGGATTGAGTTTTGTTGAAATTTGATAAAGCTTGCAGAGATTACATTAAAAGTAGAAGAGAAAATTTCAAGTAAATTAAAATTTTAAATGACTCTATTCCAGTGTCATTCTTATTTTTTAAAATAATTCAATTAATTCATTAATGAGTGCCTATAATGTGTGCCAAGATTGTTTTGGACACTAGAATGAATGAGTGGATATTAATAGTTCAATATTCTAACTAGTTCTTTGAACTAAGCCTTTCAGGTTTTCATAAAACATTTATTTTGGCATAGAAAATACCTGACTACCCATCTAGAATGTTCCAGAATGTTCTTGAATATTCTCCATTCTGCCTACCTATTTCTTTTTTTTTTTTTAAACAGTCAGGTCAATTCTATCTAGCCCCTTCTGTAGAACCTTTTGTGACCCCTTTGGCCCAAGGCCTTGCACATAGTAGATGACCAATAAGTACTTGTTAGTTTAATATCAATGATGGAAACAGCATTCGAAATGTACTACAAATATGCCTTCAAACACATTCATTTTTATGAAAGACTAAACATGTGAATCTAGTACTATATGGTAAATAGAAGTCTGCTAGAACGGGGAAATATGGATACCCCTAACTAAAGAGTTCTATAATTCAATAAATATAGATAAGTAAATAAGCCATTTCAACTTAAAAGTTTACATGATTCCAAGAGTCAAATCTATCTTGAGTAGCATTGGTAGACTTAGCAAATGAAAATATGGACCACTCTATTAAATGTGAATTTCAGATAAACAACAAATAAGTTTTTTTGTAAAAGTATGGTGTTGTTTATCTGAAATTTAAATTTCACTGGGCTTCTTGTATTTTGTCTGGCAACCCCAATCTTGAGGTGTAGTTCTGTCCTGGTTTGTGCTAAAGGCCAACACTGGATTTTCTAGTGGAGAAGTTAGTGGGCACACTGCCACTTTGTGGCAGCCAAGAGCAACGACATTATTGTTTTTGGGAGAAAAGAGGTGGTGGTCTAATGATTATTTTATTTCCAGTGTACATAACATATCAGATACTAAGAGAAACTAAAGTGACCTTTAAAGAAAGAAGTATGGAAACCACCATGCTTATCACAGATAACATTAGTTTTGGTTGGCATGGTGGCAAGATTTATCTCCTTTCTGAAGAATTGATATGCCAACATATCTACGTAAGGTTTTGGAGAAATGGGAGGATGGCTTTACCAGTGAATATTGCCAGCAACAATATGTGAAGTATTCTCATGTGACCAGCAGTAATTATAAGGAACTGCATATAAAAACATGATGGTATGAACTGCCAACACAATTCTGCTTTTATTTAGCACTATCAAGCCAATGTTTGTTTTTACAAGACCTCTAAGGCAGTCAGTTTTACCACTAAGAAGACGAAAGGATAAAACAATTTCCTGAAGGTTGCACATCAGATCAATAATAGAGTTGGAGGGACGAGTAAAAATTCTCTACCTTGCAACCATTGAAGACTTTCATTAACTCAGAATCACTATTGTTTTCTGAAATGAGCCTCTTTCAAGACTCTTAAAATATTATTTCAGAAATACTAGCCATACATGTGGAAGTAATAATCTTGTGATAATTTAAGACATCCTTGTAGAAACTAAAGAAATCCCAAGTTAAAAATTCTCAGATATCTTCAGAATCTCCAAAGCAAACAGAACCTTCAAAATGTATCTTCTGTTGTCCCTTTTCTTCTTAATTAATCATTTACCTTATATTTTTATGTTTTTTGAAGAATAAATATTCTTGAGACATAGTTATTTTTTAGATCCACACAAGAATATATGTAAAAGTTAATTGACAATAAGCTATCAGACACTTATTTACTAATGCTATAAAAGTATTTTAATTAATCCTTAATTTCGTGTGGCTACACTTAAACACTCAGACCTTGACAATAAACAGAAGTAGAAAGTAGAGGTCCAAATATACACCAAATCATTATTTTCATTTGTATTAGAAACTATAACAGGTGTAATCTATGTTAAAGTATTTGAAGCTATTTTACCCTGAAAAATAAGAAGTTATTGGGTCTTATTCATCTTAAAGAAATGATGGGCTTACTAGTTGTCAAGCAAAGGCAAAGACTGGTTGATTTTCCAGAAGCCACAGTTGGCTATAATACTATATTGAGAGTGTTTCAGTTTAATCTTGATGGATGATTACCCAATACATCAAAATTTCAGTCATTTGTCTACAGACAGTTGACAATAAGAAAAATATGTATATGTCACATTATTTAGTTTAGCAATCCACCAAATATGCCATGTAATTATATGATGGAAGAAAGAGGGCAAGGTTATGCTGGCCTAACCACTTGCTGGAAGAACTGCTGAACTTACACAACCCTTTAACAGTGAACTGGATGTTTCAGAAAATAAGTAGGTAGTGTGGAAAACAGAGATAATATGAGACCCGGTGGGAAATGAGTTTGAACGGAATCTACTACACTAATGACAATTCTTTTGGTGTGTTTGTGTGATTTATAATATCTGAAAAGATGGTCACAATGAATTCAGACAAAATCAGTACCATGCAGAATGCTTTACTAAAATACAGGTTTGTGTCACAAAATAAGTTGGGGGTGATACTGGAAAGTGAGTGTTTCTATTTTAAGAGTAGCTGTCATAATTTCAGGACTTCTTTTGCTACCTTTGTCCATAGAAATGCAATGACTTCTAGGGCTTACATTTTCCCTGGGCATTTGTATAAAAGTACAAATGTGTGCTGCTATTATTCTGTTATTTATTTTGCCTTTTTGTCACTCCTCTACCTCTTTGGTGTGTCTGAATAGTATCCAGTTCCATTCTACCACTTTCTTCCTACTCTTAATCCAAATGATGTCATAACACAAGTTATTCATACAGAGTTTCTCCAGAAACTCATGCAACAATTCACAGGAATTATCCCATCGTTGACAATGAAAGAAAACATGAATATATGAACAATGTTGATAATTAGCAGAGACCCAAGTCGTTTTATTTTTATGTATTTATTTTTTTACGATGCATCTCACTCTGCTGCTCAGGCTGGAGTAAAGTGATGTGATCATGGCTCACATGATCCCTGCGAGCTCAATCTCTGTGAAGCTGCCTTGACCTCATGGGCTCAAGCAATCCTTTCACCTGAGCCCACTGAGTAGCTGGGACCACAGGTGGGCACCATCACACAAGGTTAATTTTTGCATTTTTATTAGAAATGAATTTTCACCACATTGTCCAAGCTGGTCTTCAATTCCTGGGCTAAAGCAATCCGGCCACTTTGGCCTCCCAAAGTGCTGAGATTATGGGCATGAGTCACTGTGTCCCTGCCCACCCTCATCCCCCAAGTCACTTTAAAATCTAGACTTCATTTCATAATGATGCAGTCCTAAGAAATATTACACATGCTCAAATGAAATTATTTAAATTCTGTTCTATAGAAAGTGGAATCCAATAAAAGAAATTGAAGGTAATAATATTCACTTGAATGTGTATGTATTTTTCTGAATTTAAAAGAAACAAAGCGTTGCAGCTCTTTTAGAATTGGTCTAGCAGGTCTTCTGGGTTTTTAGCCGGAAACCCTCCCCATGTGGAGAGAGGCTGAGAAACAATCAAAATTCAAATTCTAAAACTCCCAACGATTAGAGATTTTTTTTTATTACTAGTTCAGTTTTGATGATATGTGAATGATTATTTCCTTGGGAAAAGCTAGCACTTGAAAACAATATCATAATCTGAAAACTTGCCTTTCCTTGATGCAATAAAATGAATTACTAATCAGTAATTCAAACAGTCTGTGGAAAGTTAATTTCAAAACAGAAACGATTTAAAAAATCTATAGTAAAGAGATTCATAGTTTCATTCCCTGAAATCCTGGCAATGTTCCTGGACCTATGCAAAACTTTCAGAACTATTAATAATGTTTAAAAAGTGGTTCTGGAACAAAAAAAGTTTAAATGCTACCCAGAAATACAAAACAGACCTTTTTTCTGTTCATCTTGCTTTTCATATTGTTTTATCTGATGCCAATTTTTGTATTATAAAATCTGTTTTACAGCATTACAGTATTTCTCACCTGTTCTTGTGTTTTAAGTCAAAATTTTATTAACTCCAATTATTGGCACTAGGGTTATCATTTAATGTTCTGTGTATCTGTACTTTCAAAGGTAGTTATAAGAAAGGTAAGAAATTGACAAGCGGGGAAAGGCACTGCAGGAAACTTTCCACTCATTCTTTAAAACACATCCCAAAGGTTATTGCCTATATAAAGTCTTCCCAGACTTCTCCACCCCTTCCAGAATACTAGCTGTATTCTCCTCAGAGTTCCTGTAATCCTCCCCAGGTGTCCTTCCCTTAATACAATGAACTCTGAGAATGGGCTCTTCTTATCTGCAACTGCAATGCATAGGACATTGATCATGACACAGCAAGTCTGTCAATCAATGCTTATTGAACAAGTTTCAACATTTGTTGAAAAAATAAATGAATAAAAAGATCTGCAACATACTGAGAATCTCTCCATATGCTTACAAAAAGTAGCAACCTAAGTCATCATTAATTAAACACTGAGTGGTCTGGTTAAATATCCAAGTCTAAGTGAATTAGAGAGATTAAAACAAAACAAAACTGATAAACCTAGTAAATACAATTTTCAAGTGAGCACATAGGCATACTTTTGTTATTCTCACATAAAGACATTTGCTTTGTGATCTTTTCTATTTCAAAGGTTTTATATTTGGGGAGTATGTAGTTATTGGTTAATACTTTCGGTTGCAAGTAACGGAAACTGTCTGAAACAAGGTTAAGTTAAAAGGAGAAATATATTGTCTCACAAAAGGATGATGGAAGAGCTACACTTGGGCCTTAAACCAAATCAGAGTTCTCGCTCTCTTTCTGCATTTTCTATTTGGTTTCCTACTCTATTTCTCCAGATTTTTTTTTTTTTCCTTTTTGTACCCACCAGAAGGAGATCATGTCCATATGGCAATGTTGGTTTATACTCTAATATTTCTATCCCCAGAGATGAAAGATGTTATTTCTCACAAGCTCTAGATATAAAATTCTAGGAAGCATTTGTGCAGTCTAGCTTGAGTTCTGTGTCTACTTCTGAATCAGTCAGAGACAGTTGTTTCACCCTTGATTACATGCACACTTTTGAAATCAGGGGCAAAATTTGCTGATACAAAAAGAAGCAGCACACACTAGAGAGATACAGATGATGGTAAATACGAGGAGAGGAGTCATATTTTTCCTTTATTTACTTGTAAAGAACCTCTCAATAATTCCAACCTATGGTTCAACATATGCAAATTCATAAATATGATTCATCACATAAACAAAACTAAAACCAAAAACCATATGATCATCTCAATAGACACAGAATATGCTTTCAATAAAATTCAGCAGCCCTTCATGTTACAAATCTTCAGCAAACTAGGAGCCGAAGGAGCATTCCTCAAAGTAACAAGAGCTATCTATGACAACCCCACAGTCAACATCACACTTAACAGGCAAAAGCTAGAAGAATCCCCCTTGAAAATCAGAATAAGACAAGGATGCCCACACTCACCACTCCTATTCAACATAATACTGGAAGTCATAGCCAGAGCAACCAGGCAACAGAAAGAAATAAAAGGCATCCAAATAGGAAGGAAGTCAAACTATCCCTCTCTGCAGATGATGTGATTCTATGCCTCGAAATCCCCATAGCCTCTGCCCAAAGGCTCTTAGATCTGATAAGCAACTTAATCAGAATTTCAGGATGCAAAATCAGTATACAAAAATCAGTAGCATATCTCTACACCAATAATATCCAAGCTGAGAATCAAATAAAGAACACAATCCTATTAGTAAATAGCCACAAAAAGAATAAAATACCTAGGAATACAGCTAACCAGGGAGGTGAAAGATCTCTACAACGAGAATTATAAAACACTGCTCAAAGTAATCAGAGATGACACAAGCAAATGAAAAAAGCATTCCATGCTCGTAGATAGGAAGAATCAATATTGTTAAAATGGCCACACTGCCCAAAGCAATTTACAGGTTCAATGCTATTCCTATCAAACTACCAATGACATTTCTCACAAAATTAGAAAAAAACTAGTCTGAAATTTATATGGAAGCAAAAAAGAGCTCAAATAGCGAAAGCAAGTCTAAGCAAAAAGAAAAATACTGGAGACATCACACTACCCAACTTCAAACTATACTACAAGGCTACAGAAACCAAAATAGTATGGTATTGGTACAAAAACAGATGCATAGACCAATTAAACAGGTTCGAGAACTCAGAAATAAGGCTATACACTTTTAATCATCTGATCTACAACAAAGTCAACAATAACAAGCAATGAGGAAAGTGCTCCCTATTTAATAAATGGTACTGGGATAACTAGTTAGCCATAGGCAGAATATTGAAACCGGACTCCTTCCTTTCACCATATCAACTCAAGGTTGGTTAAAGACTTAAATGTAAAACCTAAAATTATAGAAATCCTGGACGATAACCTAGGAAATACCATTTGGGGCATTGGAACTGGCAAAGATTTCATGACAAAGACTCCAAAAACAATTGCAACAAAAACAAAAATTGACAATGGGACCTAATTAAACTGAAGAGTTTCTGCACAGCAAAAGAAACTATCAACAGAATAAACATACAGCTTACAGATGGGAGAAAATATTTTCAAACTATGCATATAACAAAGGTTCAATTTCCAGAATCTATGAAGAACTGAAATTAACATGCAAAAAAAAACAAACAACTCATTAGAAAATGGGCAAAGGATATGAACAGACACTTCTCAAAAGGAGACATACACGCATCCAACAAGCATATGAAAAAATGCAACTGGGCAAGGTGGCTCACACCTGTAATCCCAGAACTTTGGGAGGCCAAGGCGTGTGGATCACGAGGTCAAGAGATTGAGACCATCCTGGCCAGCATGGTGAAACCCCATCTTTACTAAAAATACAAAAACTGGCTGGACATGGTGGTGTGTTCCTGTAGTCCCAGCTACTCAGGAGGCTAAGGCAGGAGAATCACTTGAACTCTAGAGGTGGAGGATACAGTGAGCCAAAGTTGCACCACTGCACTCCAGCCTGGTGACAGAGAGAGACTCGGTCTTGCCCCCCCCCCCCCAAAAAAAAGCTCAACTTCACTAATCATTAGAGAAATGCAAAAACTACAATGAGATACCATCTTATACCAGTCAGAATGGCTAATATTAAAAAGTCAAAAAATAGTAGATGCTAGTTAGGTTGCAGAGAAAAGGAAATGCTTTTATGCTGCTCTTTGGAATGTAAATTAGTTCAGCCACTATGAAAAGCAGTTTGGATATTTTTCATAGAACTTAAAACAGAACTATCATTCGACCCAGCAATTTCATTACTGGGTATATACCCAAAGGAATATAAATTGTTCTACCATAAAAATGCATGCACGTGTATGTTAATTGTAGCACTATTCAAACTATTCACAACAGCAAAGACATAGAGCCAACCTAGATGCCAATCAATGGTGGACTGCATAAAGAAAATGTGGTACGTACACACCATGGAATACTATGCAGCCATAAAAATGAATGAAATCATGTCCTTTGAAGTAACATGAATGGAGCTGGAGGCCATTATCCTATGTGAATTAACCCAGGAATGGAAAGCCAAATACCATGTGTGCTCACTTATAAGGGAAGGCTAAACATTGAGTACACATGAACACAAAGAAGGGAACAACAGACACCAGGGCCTACTTAAGGGTGGAGGGTGGGAGGAGACTAAGGACTGAGAAATTACCTATTGGGTACTGTGCTCATTATCTGGGCTACAAAATAATCAAATAATCTATACACCAAACCACTGTGACACACAATTTACTCATGTAACAAACCCATACATGTACCCCCTAAACTTAAATTTAAATTTGGAAACAAAAATTCTAACCTAGTTAGAAAGAATTTGTTCAGTTCTTAACCAAGACGGCTAGTCAGTTCAACATACCAGTAGAGGACAACCATGGTGGTACAGACGGTTTCAAATGGAGATTGGTAAAGAAATAGCTCATGGAACAGAGGCACATGGAAAAGTACAAAGCTGAGTCACCAGAAGTAGGAAGCAGGGATTCTTTGCAGTCAAGGGTTCCTGTTCACAGGGAATGGTGATGTTTCCGGGATGCTGACTACCATAATCTCAGATACTAAGGCTATATGATAGGGAATATGGGCTGCCCAAAATATTGCTAACTAAAGGGTATCAAATAATTGATTTCTACACCATGTACTCTGAACTTAACCTGGTTTGTGACATAATGAAATCTTGTAATATAGAGAGAGGAAAAAAGTAAGTTATCAGCAAAAATGTTCTCAAGGCTTTGCCAAACTGATTGCTGTCACCGACAATAAGCAATAGGACCAAACTTTGAAACTAGATATACATAAAGATAAATATAGTATGTATTTAAGCATTTTGAACTAAATTTTCTGAATTTCAACTTTTCCAAAGTTTATGTTCTTTAAGAATAACCCAGTTTTTTTTTTTTTAGACTTCAAGTCAGAATAGTATTTTATTTTGCAGAGCTGGCAGAATAGAGTGTACTAAGACTTTTCTACTTATTTTTAGTCAACTTCTGGAATAGTTTCTTCACATTTAAAAAGTCAGCTTTACTGTTGCTATCATACTGTGAAATCTTTTACTAAATCTTCCTACTTAACAGATTTCCTTAGTATGCCATTAGTAGGAATGATAAAATCTGAGCATAATTACATTCATTTTGGATTCTTTGCACAAAAGTGTTGACTGGTATATGGATAGTATTTAAAGCTAACAATTTTCTATGAAGAAAAGGTTGTTTTAAGAGAAATAAGAAGTCCTATGTAGCTCTTGTATGACCTATAAGAATCCACTTGAACATACAATCTATGTTATCAAAACCCAGGCATTAGAATGGTTGATCCCTTGTAATACCTCATTTACTTTTTTCTGTTTGCAATATTTAAAAAGTAAGCATAGGTCAGAAATAAACTAATTCTACTATCTCTAATATCTATGTTAATAGGATCTTAAGGAGATAATGCCATAACTTACATAAAGTTCTCTAATATTCGAAACACAAATTCACTTCAAATTGGCATCTTGTGTAAAAAAGACACTGACTTTCAGGTGAGTAGCTTTCCTTGCAACTCTGGCATCTACAGTTGGATTTACTTCTGTGGACAACATTTGTTCATTCATGACTTCATTCAACAAATATTCCTCACACAATTAGTAATTCCATAGAGTACATTATTCAAACCCCAAGGGCAACCCACTCCATAGTCTGTAATTTTCTTCTAAGACCTCAAAGCCATTGATTCGGTCATGATATTGATCTATTAACAACGAGTTTTTCATTTGTAAGTGTGAAAAATGACCAGATAGCACTGCTGGCCATGTTTGACCAATTTGTATAACTGGGATGGTAATAATTTAGTTCACTTTAATGTTATAAAAAGAAAACAGAATGTGTTAAAAGACTTGTAGTCATGAAGCGAGTAGCTCACAATATCTGACATGAAGATAGGCTTTCTATATCCAAGATCACTCTTTCTGAAAACAGGCTGAATCACATCAAACAGAGAAAAGAGTAAACCTTTGGGTCCAGTACCATGTCACATTGTTTCTTTCCAGTTCATAAACTCCAAAGGACTCAGATAAATCAGGACAACAGTTAAACTCATCATTTCTTCATTAACTCAAATTCCAAGGTGAAATAGCTAGTCTAAGTACAGCACTGTTTAAAGGAAATATTTTTGTGAATTTCAACGAAGCTCTTGAAGACTACTGTCTTTGGGTCATTTGCTTTTTCTGTTTATTTGAATTTCAACATCTACAGACACTCCTGGCAAAATAGGCTATTTTCTTTTGAATTCTTAACTATGTCACTGATTAATTATTAAGATAGAATTACTTCTGAGGTTAAAACAGACCCTTGAGATTTGGTGGTTCACTGCATTCACTTCCTCTAAAATTCTAGTAGTTCATGCTTGTGAAATTTCCTTAACTTGACCTAAGTTACTTGATATGGAAAATAAACTACACTAATCTAATTATTTAAGCATCTCACTATTTCCCTATTTGGGCAACCTGGAAATCATGTCAGTTAACTTATTGAGGACTCTAGTACTGTGATTGGCAGAAGACCTAAGGAATTTAAACAGAACAAAACAAAGTGGAAAAGCCGTATCAAATTAAAACTCAAAACAAATAAAAATACTGGTGATTCTAAAACATCCCTCCACTAAACACATTTGATATTTCAGGCTTGTATTTTATTTTTTCCACATGGATGAGAAATATGAAAATGAAATTTGCTACTTTTTCTTAATGTGCTTATTCTAATACAAGCCTCATAATACTAATGAGAAGCAGAATTTCAGGACTGGTGTCTTCTAGTTCACTTGCAGTGGTGTCATTTCTCACCACAAATCCTTTTTGAGGGAGGATAATATTAACAAGTCATTTAATAAAGCACTTGCAATCCCCATGCAATTGACAATTGTGAGACACTAGAGCAGCAGCTGATCTACTGATACTAAATAACTCCTTTAAATATGAAAAAGATATTATTTATTTTTTCTTACATCAAAATGAAATCTAATCTAACTCCAAATATTTTAATGTGCCTTATAAAGATCTTTTCCTCAACAAATCTTATCTATACTCTTCTTGAAATAAATTGAAATCTTTTCAAATATTTACTATGTATCAAATAAATCACTTGCCATTCCATCTATACCTAAAAGGCTGCGGTTTTATCATTTTATTTTTTCTGAGCATTCTATAAAACATATTATGTATCTGAACGACCATAAAATACTATTCTTGCAACATTGCCAATTTCAAAATACCCTGTTGAATAGTTTATCATTGGTGTTCTCCATTTCCTTTCTTGATCCTCTTTGAGAATCAGCCAAGCAAATGCTAGCTAAATTTATTTGCACTTATGTGTCTTACCCTGAACATTTCTTACTGAAAGGAAATCACGGGGCCAGAATGAATAAAACCCATTTTTTGGCTGAGGCTCTAATAGCATGGGGTAATATTAGATGAAAAATAGAGACTGAGGGAATGTAAACATTAATTTATTCATTTCAACTGACTTTCTTCCTATTAAGGTGCATTCTGTTAGATAGTTTTCCTCCTACTTACTAAATAGTTAAGCCCTGACATCATAAAGAAAATTGCAATTCACATCACTAAGGCTAATGTCACCCAAAGATAAGTTGCTATTTTAAATAATATGGAAACTGCATTGGGATGATTATTGTTATAATCCCTTTTATTTTTAACTGCTTTTGATGTGTTCCAGACTTCGAATATTCAGACAGAGGAATAATGGAAAAGTTATTTTTCCCCTTAAATCACACCTCCACACCGCAAACTACTATTCCTCCACTCTCACCCCTGAACTTTTTGAACAAAATTGATGGATCAAACTCTCCTTTTCTTGCCTGGAGAACAGTCCTGGACTGAGCTTCAGAAGATCTCAGATCACTGACATTCTTTCTAGAAGAGTACTCCAAGATATATTTCTAAGTAATACTCCTTCTCTTGTTGGG
Organism: Rhinopithecus bieti; assembly: GCF_001698545.2. Classification (NCBI taxonomy): domain Eukaryota; kingdom Metazoa; phylum Chordata; class Mammalia; order Primates; family Cercopithecidae; genus Rhinopithecus; species Rhinopithecus bieti. The sequence goes on along the minus strand of NW_016807377.1, from coordinate 970,217 downwards.
GGAAATTAGAGAAGATTTCTACCTGGTGCCATATCAACTCAAGGATAGAGTCAAATACCGAGAGGCTCTGTCATTTGTCTTTGGATCTCCTTCTGTTGAGTATTTATGCTGAGGCTCCACAGTAGGATCACATTTCTGTCACAGACCAGCAGTGGGAAACCAGGACTAGACCTACAACTCATACTTTCCAGCATGTTGTATCATCCTTTTAAATATTCAGCATTATTCCCCCCCAAAAAAATCTTAGTCAGGATTTCCAAATAACATCATTGTTCAATACAAAATGTACATATATTATTCTTCCAATGAATCTTTGTACAGGGCAAAAAGAAGCAATGGTCCACAATAGCCATTATTGACTGTTTAAAGAACTTACATTAGCTATTTTAGGGTAGACATATTAGAAATATATTATCTTGGTTTTTCTTCTTAGAATGTTTTGATTTCTCCTCATTCTGGAAGAGTATTTTCTCCGGATGTGGAAGTCTTAGCTGACAATGTTTCTCTTTTTGTACTTGAAAGATGTTGTGCCACTTCCTTTTGGCCTCCATGGTTTTAAATGAGAAATCTGTTGTCTTTTGTTCTTTAATAGGTAACGTGTTGTTTCTCTCTGGATACTTTCAAGGTTTTTCTTTGTTTTTACATTTTGCAAATTTAATTATGACATATCTTGGCATAAATGTGTCTGATTTTATGCTATTTGAAGTTAGCTAAATTTTCTGAAGTACAAATTTATGTTTTTTACCAAATTTGAGAACTTTTCAGTCATCATTTCATGGAATACTTTTTCAATAATATTCTTTTTTTTTTAAATCTCCTTCTGGGCCTTTGATAATATGCATACTAGATCTTTTGGTACTGTTTCACAGGTTCTTGATATTCTGTTAATTTTTTCTCAGTCTATTTTCTCTCTATTGTTAAGAGTGGAAAAATTCTATAGATTTGTTTTCAATTTCACTGTTTTGATCCGTCATCTACATTCTATGATTAAGCCCATCCATCAGGTTGTATTATTATTATATTTTTTAGTTCTATAATTTCCATTTGGTTCTTTTTGTATAATTGCTGCTTCTCCACTCAGACTTTTTGTTCCTTAAATTTGTGTCAGGGAATTTGTCATTGTTACATAAAATATTTTTGTAATTACTGCTTTAAAATTCTTGTCACTTAATTTCAACATCTGATTCACTTGGGTGCTGGTGTCTGTTCATGGTCTTTTCTCACTCAAGTTGGAATTTTCCTGTGAGTTTCTTACTGTATACTGAACATTTTGGGTATTAGATTATGTAACTACAGATTCTATTCAGTCTTTTATTCAAGGCAATTGCCCTGCTGATGTGTAGTGTGAGTGTGAGAGTCAGATATACTTAGCTTTACCCCTTTGTTGCTTCAGAAGTGGGTTAGAAATTTAGCTCACCACTAGTTTCTGATCACACCAGTGGGAAGTGGAGTGCTAACTGATCCTGTGTCCCACCACCTTCTTCTGCCTCATTGATACTTGATGGAGATGGAGGCTCAGCTTCCCACCATGCCCTTCTGACACCATGGTGGGGGAAAGTGGAGTAGCAAGGCATTGTACCTCCTTATTCAGTCTTGTTGCTGCTGGATACACATAGGTGTTCAGCTCTCTCCTGCATCTGCTGACGCCAGGAATGTTAACTAGTCCTGACTTGCAACACATTTTCCAGTCTTCATGTTGAGTGGGGGTAGAGGTTCAGGTCCCTGCATAGAAAGACTCATATCACCCAATGGAGGAAAGAGTGCATCACTGCTTGTTTTCACAGGGTGGAGGGGTAAGGTGGAAGATTACTTCCTTGCTCATTCCCACTGGAACCATGGAGACTGAAGGAGGATTTTCTGTTAACGGTTGGATGTAGTTGGGCCAAAAATGTTTTCTGTTGATAGGTCACCTTTTCCTTACATCTTGGTGAGGAGGAATAGAAATCTTGTGTGTTGTTTTGAGTGTCTCCTGGCAGTTTGCAGTTGAAGGCTTCTGCAGTGTTCTGTCTAGGATATATAGGAGGCAATCACGAAAACTGAGGTGACTCACCACTGTGCTGCTCCTCAAGTCCTGAGGTCCCTAGGCAGTCTATTGTCTTTCCACTTTTCAGTGTCTTTCTATGCTTGTTTGTTGTAGTATATCTGGAGTTTTTATAATTTTTCAAGAGAGAACATGGGAGGAGTGAGGTCTACTCCATCTTGGCTGGAATCAAAAGTCCCACCGCAGATGTTTTTTACATATACACACACAAAAAAATTAGTGAAATCAATTCAATGCTAATAAGAAAACTTCATGTATTCTCATATTTTAATGTAGACCTTATTATGTGTAATTCGGGAACAAAAGGACAAAAATTTTACTAAGAAATTATTTCCTGTGCTATTTTGTAAATTTGTGGGCACACAAATCATTATTTATACCTGAAAAGTCTTTTGCCATTTCCAGCTCAGTGGTTCTTCCATAAATATGTTCTTTGTTTTTGTTGTGAATAAAGCGAGACCATACCATGAAATAAATATTTCAATCCTTACTATAATTTGCAAATTGTTTTATGATAAAAACAGAGTCTTTAAGCACCTCAGGGACCTGGGACAGGAGCAGCGGACCCTGGTGTACAATATATAAGAATAAGTGAGGTGAAGGAGATAGGATAGACTCTTTGAAGTTGAACTGGGATTGGTGGTATTGGTGTGAATTCACAATTTTTATTTATATATATATATATAGATAGATAGATAATTGGATATAGAAATAGATGCACAGGTGAGTAAATTTGTAAGTGTGTATGTGGGTATATGTGTGTGTATGTGTGTGTGTGTGGAGGATGTTTCCTGGTTCTATCCTGTATTCTCTGAGAAAGACTAGAAAGCAATGACACTACGGTAGCAATGAGCATACTGAGAAGCCAGATGTTATTTTTTAAATATTATGTCCCCACAAAAGGAACCAGGGAGTCCTGGAGAAACAACTGATCTCAGAATCAGAGCCAAAAAAAAAAAAATGTACAAGAACCTTGAACACCTTTTTGTGTGGAAAAAAATAGGAATTGCTTAAAGAATGATGGGGAAATATCAAGAAACCAGCTTAGGGATGCTTTTATTAGCCAAATCTAGAAAAAAATTAGCATTGAAAAAAGTATAATAGTAAAGGATTATAACCAATTGGAAAATAGGAATCTGTAAGTACATGCTGATCTGAGTGAATGAATGAGTAAGTGAAGGAAAAATCTTTATCTGAGGGTAGTATGCCAACTAATCAGAAATTATTGATTTTAAAAATGACTGGCTTTGGCTACCTCATGGTAACAACTGATTCAGACAAAAATTATCAAAATATACTCAAACCCTCCTGTGAATGTTTGATAGGGAGTAGAATAATTAAATAGTTATAAAGTATCTTTTCATTAAATACTTATTAAAATATTTGAAATGCAAAAACATCATTAATTATTCTTTTTTTTTTTTTTTTTTTTTTTTTGAGACGGAGTCTCGCTCTGTCACCCGGGCTGGAGTGCAGTGGCCGGATCTCAGCTCACTGCAAGCTCCGCCTCCCTAGGTTCACGCCATTCTCCTGCCTCAGCCTCCCAAGTAGCTGGGATTACAGGCGCCCTCCATCTCGCCCGGCTAGTTTTTTTGTATTTTTTTAGTAGAGATGGGGTTTCACAGTGTTAGCCAGGATGGTCTCGATCTCTTGACCTTGTGATCCTCCCATCTCGGCCTCCCAAAGTGCTGGGATTACAGGCTTGAGCCACCGCGCCCGGCCTTAATTATTCTTAAATTGTAGAAATCTGGCAGACACTTGGCTAACCAAGTGGTAAAACCAACATCACATGCATCTATTGAAATAATATAATGAGAAGAATGCAGGATCTTCTGAGGTGCTCCTGCCAAAAAATGCATAACCTGAATCAAGCAAACCCCAAATGAGGAATATTCTACTAAGTAACTCATCTATATGCCTCAAAAAATGTTCAGATCATGAAATTCAGGGAAAAATAAAACCCAGAGGAACTGTTACAATTTAGGAGGTTAAAGGGATGCCACAACTAAATGATTGGATCCTGAACCAGAAGGGAAAGAGCTTATAAATAATATTATTGATGCAATCCACACAATCTGAATGGGGCCTATGAATTGGATGGTATTATTTTATTGGTGTTGATTTCCTCATGTTTATGATTATACTTTGATTATACAAGAGCATGCTTTTGTGTGTGTGAAAATGTATACTAAAATACTTAGAGGAAATGGGGCATCTCCAACTTTTGAACAATTAAAAAATAAAAAAATGTATATATATGCACACACATATGTATGTATAATACATGGAAGGGGAGAGAGGAAGATGGAAGAGATAGAAATGGAAGAGGTACAGAGAGAGAGGGGGAAATATAAAAAATTCTTATACCTGGGATATCTGCATGAAGAGTATATGTAGGAGAAAGAAGGTTTTCAGTTTAGGGCAGTGTCTCTTTTGATTTCCAGTACTGATGTTTCAGTTCCAATCCTTTGGTAATTGAACTTGGAAATGAATGAACTTGGATAGTAAGAGATTTTACATTTGCTAAGATGATAAGATTTCATTAATAATGATTTGACTAAATAATGCTTACTATAGAGGATTTAGGTTTGCATTCCTTTTTGCAAGCTAATGGTAGAAACTATTTTAAATCATTATTGTGATTGGCTCTGGGCACATTGACCCCCTGTGAATTTGACAGAGTCATACAACCTTCTTTGACTAGTGAAATGTGAGCAGAAGTATCATGTTTCCTTTCAGGTGAAAGTTTTAAGAACCAGTATGCGAGTCATTATTTTTATTTCTCTTACTGACCAAGGAAGTATGTGTCATACTGAAATGAAGTTTCCTTCATCTTGGGACCTTGAGTAAGCTGAATTTAGAGCTTAGCTGACCAATGATTGATATCAAAGTAAATGATAAATTAACTCTGATATTTTGGTGGCTGTTTGTTAAGGTCGTATAACCTAGCTGGTTATAATCACTTGCCTTGACGGATCGTCACTATATGACAGACACCATGCTTAGTGTTTATGTAGATTAGCTCACTGAATATAATCATCCATGAAGTCAGTTTTATTGCCTCCATTTCACACATGAAGAAAGTGAATCTCAGAGAGCTTAAGTAACTTGACTAAGGTCACAAAGCTAAGCTGTGGCAGGACTGGAAAAGATATCTTCAAACACAGAATAATATCATAAATTGTGAAACATGCTGTCCACTTGCATATAACCATTGGAATAACAGTGAGAAATAAATCACATCCAATCATTAGGCTAATTTGAAGGAGCTTTTCTTACCAGCTGTTGGCATGCTGAGCTTGTGGTGGGGAACGCTAGGGGTCCAGAAGAGTCAGAGATCGCTAAGTGAAAAATAGTTGACTTTTGAGCTTCTCCTATCTGTGTGACCTTGGATGACTTATTTAAACCTCTCAAGTCTCTCTTTCCCATATACAAAATGGGTTGAAAAAGTGTCAACCACAACGGACTACTCTGAGATGTAAATTAATTATATTTGAAAAATACTGGTAAATTAGTTCTCTTTTTTTCTTCCCTCAATTGAGGGATTCTCTTTCTGTCTTTCTTTCTTTCTATATGATAACTGGTTTAGAAACATCCTATGATGCAGACAGTTGGATAATTCACAAACCTCCCAGTTACTTCAAATTAATAAGATCTCAAAAGTTATAAAAAGAACAATTTTCACTAAACATATTTTGTGGAACTTCATACATAAAAGATTACAGGATAAGAAATACACTGCTTTGTGATATATGGAGTAGAATCGTAGGCTTTACAATTCCAGTCATATAATTTCCTAATTGTCTGGTTTGAAAATTTGGGCTATTCAGATTACCTCTGCCATGCACACATGAGTAGCTCTCCATTCTCTGGGAGGGTGGTCTTTTCCAGGAACTTTCAGTTGCAAGCTATTACAGGAAAATCTATTCTCTGGCCAGTCCTCTGGTTCCCTATTTCCATTTGAGCATGTTTGTCAGTCAATAAATTCCTGCCTTTTGCATGTCTCTCTATATATCTGGTGTTCTTCATTAAACAATGAAATACCCAAGCATTTTCCACTTTCTTGACTTCAGCTGAAATGTGTTTGGCAAGACATGAACATAACTCAGCCTGCTCTTTATGGTTTAATGGGGAAAAGCCATTCCATGCCAATGTGAATTTCCTCACTGTTCTGTTATGCTCACTGACACCAATGGGTGCTTTCTTCTTAAATAAAATGGAAATATTCTGATATTGCCAGACAATTACTTGATAGTACTTGGCTTTTGTTTATACATTTGCCAATGATCCCACTGGAGGCTCCCTAATAGAAGCAGTGTTGGCCAAACTAAAAGAGCCCTTGGAATTCCAATAACATAGGCTGCTTGCTTTTCCCCTTTCTTGTTTATTTTCAGTCTATAGTTTGATTAGGTTAAATTTCCTTTATTTAGACTTCAGCAAGAAAAACTGACATAAAGAAAAGTAGGTTCTCTGAAACTTAATTTGAAGAGACAGTGAAGTAAATCACTGACATAAAAATATCAGGTCACATACACAGGCTTATTCATCCTGTGAACCAGATGGCCCTAGTGGAGCACTCCTTAATTCCAGCACTAGGACAAGCATGTGTCCACAGGTCAACTGGCACCCTGGAATTCAGAGGAACTGTGGCACTGTGATTTTCTGTTTGGCAAACTGTAGTTTCATTGTAAAATTAAGGTTTGGCAGCATGTTTGACATCAGATGGAAATACGTGCATTTAGTCAACTCCACACTTGCACAATACTGTTGAAAGTACTCTGAGTACATGACTTTGAACTTTTTCTGCAAGAACAAGAAGAAACTCAAATCAATGTGGTATGATAACGAGAGCTGTTTTCAAGATTCACTTGGTCCATCATTCGAGATGGCTCAGTATTTGTTCAAAAGTCTTCCAAAACAAGGATAGTTTTTACATTTCTAGGGAAAATAAGTGGAGGAGGTAAAGTTTTTCCCCATGATTTCATGTACTTTTGTCACTAGGATACAGTCATGTTATCATCCATTTCTTTCTCTTCCTACTGCTATGACTTTTATTTAACCACTCAATATTTAATCATCAGTCTCCACCTGGACTAGTATAGTAACATTTTCATAAGTCCCCACACTCCCCTGCATTTAAAATACTGCACTTAGTTTACTATTCCCTAAGGAACAACTTCAACATCATGTACTCATCTGTTCAAACACTTTAATGGTTTACCCCTGCCATCCCAGGAATAGCTGCGCCACATAGTAGTCAACCCCTTCTACAACGTGACCTCAACCTTCATACTGAATATGTCATATTCCCTTCAGGTACAAACACACATATACAGCATTTCCACACATGCCCATAGTTCCTTGCGCCATGTCTTTGTTGTTTATGTTCTTTGGGACTACCTTTCTCTATCTTTTTATGCTTAGATTGTACACATTTTTACCACTCACTGAAAGTATTGCTCCTATGTGAAGTCTTTCTTTATCCTAAGTGTTTTGCAGTAAAAAAACCTTCTTTCCTATAATATATATCTATTTAAATTAATATGATTTTTTTCTTATGGATATCTAAAAGATATATTTTGTTGAAACTCTTCTTTGAGGAATTTTATTTGTAAGTTTTAGAGTTGTTTATAAAATATAGATATGGGTTTCATATAAAACTTTAGATGGGCACATATGTTACTGAGGTTCTATATAGTTTAAAAGATTTAGTCTTTCAAATTACCTCCTACAGAATGAATATGATTCACTCTCCTTTTCCAATTATATAATTCTATTTTAAAGTGGCCTTTTCTCAATAAATCACATGTGAAAATCATTTTAAAAAAACCATTTGCTGATGAGTCCTCCACAAATGTAACAGTGCGTGTATCATTTTTCTAGTCATTTATTCTTTCAATTTTGTCCCAAAGTTATTTACCTAAATGTCTTCTCCTTTACTAGTCTCTTAGTTTGTTGAAGAAAGGATGTATGCCTGATTCGTCCACAGTTTCCTGAAATTCTGGCAACATAATGTTACATAAATTGTGAGTAAAATAATGGCTCAATCAATCTTATAAGTCATTGTTGTCACCTTTCCAATTTAAAGTCTATGTAATGCTTAGGTAGTTATATTATGCAAGACAAAAACTGTGCAAAACACAAATGTTTTGGATGATAAAAAATGGATAATCCACATTGGTAAGTAATTTAGAAAAGTCTATTTAGCTTCTACAATTTTAAATATAAGCAAGCAACACATTCCAGCTTTCCCCATAAAAACAGGTATCTAGAAAGAAATCAAACTAACTTGGGGAATAAGTAATATTCTATTTTTTACAAGCCTCATTTTTTAATAAATTCAGTCACACATTTTAAGTAATTTTCCGTAAATTTTGCTATCATATTACTTTATGGACAAGGTCCTTATATAAACATATGAAATATTTGGAATGGTATTAATATTTTTTATTCCTCTGAGAGTAGGATATCTGTTAATTTCTGCTGCTTCATGTAAAAAGGAGTTTTAAACTCTGTTTTGAGACATTATACAATTGCGATTGAGATAAAAAGAAGTTACATGAGACCAAATTTTGACTGTCAAAGAAAGTGAGGAGAAAAGGACACAAACAATTCTTTTGACGTAATTCAGCCTTTACTTTCATTTTCTCCCACTTTGACTCCTCTGCCATTGCCATTTGCCAGAGTTGCCGACATAGTAAAAAGAGAGAGGCTGTGTGATTTGTTGCACCTGTCTTCAAGATTTTGACCACCTTCTACTGGAGGTGCAGTAGCATGCTATACAGGACAGAAGGAGCTACCAGTATGTGGGGGAAACAATCAGGTTTATTTGAAATCCCCATGTTCTGACATGTGTGATTTTCTAGGTCCTTCAAAGAAAGTACTGTCTAGCATAAACATGAGGCAAAAGATGATGTCAGCCACATTTTTCAATAGGACAGATTGACAAACAGAAAATAATTGCAAAGCTGTTTGCAAAAAGCAGAGGTAAAGCTCCTGCGTATTTTATAAAATCTAGTACTCTAGGTCTTCTGGAGGGAGACTGAGATCCAAGATTGCCAAAGTCTTTATTTTATTCACCCTCACATAAGAATGAAAGAGGAGGGGGTCAGGAAATTCTTGTTTTCAATATGAAAGCAGGAAATAAACAGCATGGACCAGAAGTCACTAAACTCGTATTTCACAGTTTAGTCAAGGAGTGAAAGGGAGCAGCAACAGAAAACCTGCTTCAATGGTTCCTCTTGGGGTGGGGTTGGGGACCAAGCTGTCAGAGCCATTTGGAAAATTCTGGAATATTATTTGCTTTTGGTTTATATTAAAAGCTATATGGTGATGATGCCAATGTTAGTGACAAGTTAATTGTCTAATATTTCTATGGATCTTCTCATCAACATTTTGAAACTCTTAGGGTATTTATGTTTTTCTGTTTTATTACTCTTTGGATGTTGTGTGATCAACTATCTTGAATAGCCCAGAAATTCAGGAATATCTGTGGTAGCCAATATCATAATAGGAATGAGGCAAGGGTCACTGTGTCAATTCCCACTGACGTATGAGCAGGCTCTTTTGGCCACACCTCACCCCCCACCAGGCTGGGTCACAGTGGCCACTCTAACAGTTATCAGTGCTGCCAAGCCGAGTTTCTGACTTGGGGGAAGAGCGATGTGGAGGAAGTCCAGGAGAAGAACTGCTCAGGTACTTCACTTCTGTTCCCTCCCTTCTGGCTCTATCTTTGCCTTACTGATGGACTTAAAAGTCCGCCATCTTTATTAAAATTCTAGTTGCGAAACTTTGATTTCTTTACCTTCTGATAATGGACTAAGATTGTCTGAGGTGGAGGAAGGATTGGGGAGAACATGAATCAGAATGGTTTGTAAAAATCTCTCTCTCTCTTTCTCTCTCTCTCTCCCTCCCTTCTCTTAAATGGTTTACTACAAACGATCTTTAAAAAAGCAGCTGTGAGGCTTTGTTAAATCAGCTGAGACAAACCCAGTGGTCTTTGTTTTTTTGACAATGATATATTCCATGTTGCAATGCGGAACAAAGCTTATTTTTGATAGAAAAAAATAATGCATCTTCCTAGTCGCACTATTTTGCGTTGTAGTAGTTTACCGTGAATTTCCCAATATGTGGCCATCCCATCATACTCTTTTTGCTTTAGCTTATGGCTACAGATTCATATCTTAGAGCCTCCATTTTTAGAAAATCTTGTAATAATACCTCAAATTCTAAATACTAACAGCCATTATTACTAATAATTACATAATTACTAATAATTACATTATTTAATATTGCATTATCAAAGTGGAAAGCATTCCTGTAACGGTCAATAAAGTGTTATACGTGGAAGACTACCTATAGCCTATTTGCAGTCATTTGTTTTCCTGTAAAATGTGTATAATTTGAAAAACATAGTGTTATAGATATAACCAAAATTACACAGTTCTCTGATCATCCTCTCCCAGTTAATGGTAGAGTTTTAAATTTAAAACAAGAAGTAGCACTTAAAAGCAAGATGAAAGTAGAACATGTTTATAATCTCCCACTACTGTTCCATTATTCATAAACATTTCAAAGGAAGATGGGCAGGTACAAGGAATCCAGGGCCCCTGTTTTTCCTGCCCCTCTGCAGCCACCACCCTTTGAGTACTCACTTGCTGGAGATTATAACCCAGCTCCCTCCTCCATCCTTTCCACCCCACTACCCCTATACCATATGTAATATGTCTGGAATTGAAACATCATCTTAGACCACTTGCCTCATGCAGAAAAAGCTATTGTACTCTACATAGTCAGAGCTCAGTACTGAAGTACTTCTTTGGTTCAGATTGCCAGTATACTTTCATGATTCTGTTTTCCCTACCATTGGTCCTTCTCTCCAAAGATCTCTAGGAAAGCTTTGTCCCCTGACACCACTCTTATTCCACCGCAGGTATAATGGCAAATTTTGATTGAGTTCCTCTTGATCTCAAGAAAGTTGTTGCTAAGGCTGATTTTTCATTTCCCGTCTCTGGTTCTCATATGCTGCTATTCTTACCTAATTTTCCCAAGGCCTTCATATTTTTTCAGCTTCTAAAGAAAAATGATTTCTCTTCCTCACTCTCTGTCTCCTCTCTAATTCGTTTCTTATTCTCTACTTTCTACACCAAAGTTATGGCTCATTTCTATTGTTTATCTGAGATATTTTTCTGCCCTCAGGTTCAAAAGCTGCAACCCTAGCATTAATGAGTATATGCACATATCCATTCCAAATAGACATATACAAAAATGATATTCTGTTTACAAAGGTTTCATGGACTACTTATAATGGAAGTAATTTCTTACTATTTTCTATGGTGCTACATATTTTAGTTTTGCCTATGAAAGTTTGGTTACCATTAAAAATTTTCAACTTATCTACAGGTAACATATTAGCATATCAAATAAAATAGTGTAAAATTGGGTTAATGGTATTTTTTCTTTTCATTTGAAATTACTCATCTTCTTCCACATGACCATTTCTTTGTTACCTATAGAGAAAACAGAAGACTAGAAAGCAGTTTATGCACGGCCACACAAAAATGGAAGGAGGCTCAAACTAGTGATATGTCTCTTTTGACAGAGGACCATTAAGGGTTCTTATAAAAATGCAGTTACCAAATGGCATTTTTGTGTGTGGCACTCTACGAGTACTCGCTTGCTAGAGGATATAGCCCAGCATGCAACACCCTCTAGGAGGTATAACAGAAACAGACCTGAAAAGACACTATGATTCTGCCCTCTTGTTATAAAATTACCTCTTTAGAAATGCAAATCAAAACCACAATGAGATACCATCGCACACCAGTTAGAATGGTGATCATTAAAAAGTCAGGAAACAACAGATGCTGGAGAGGATGTGGAGAAATAGGAACGCTTTTACACTGTTGGTGGGAGTGTAAATTATTTCAACCATTGTAGAAGATAGTGTGGCGATTCCTCAAGTGTCTAGAACTAGAAATACCATTTGACTCAGCAATCCCATTACTGGGTATACACCCAAAGGATAATAAATCATTCTACTATAAAGACACATGCACACATACGTTTGTTGCAGCACTGTTCAGAATAGCAAAGTCTTGGAACCAATCCAAATGCCCATCAATGATAGACTGGATAAAGAAAATGTGGCACATATATACCATGGAATACTATGCAGCAGTAAAAAAGGATGAGTTCATGACCTTTGCAGGGACATGGATGAAACTGGAAACCATCATTCTCAGCAAAGTAACACAGGAACAGAAAACCAAACACCGCATGTTCTCACTCATAAGTGGGAGTTGAAGAATGAGAACACATGGACACAGGGAAGGGAATATCACACACTGGAGCATGTCATGCATGGGGGCCTGGGGGAGGGATAGCATTAAGAGAAATGCCTAATGTAAATGACAAGTTGATGGGTACAGCAAACCAACATGACACATGTATACCTACATAACAAACCTACACATTGTGCACATGTACCCCAGAACTTAAAGTATAATAATAACAAAAAACCCTCTTCAGTAAAAAGTTATTGGCTGTGGATGAGTATGGGCTCCCTCTCGGTACAGCTCTAGTTCTGGCCAAAATGGACTAAGCAGACTGCTTCTACCTATGCCATTAATTACAAATAGAAACCCAAGGTAAAATACACAGAGCAACTATCTGAGGGCCCTGAAAATAAGTAATAACAGACAAATTGGGGACCAAAATAAACACCAGAAGAATTGCCTATACAGTGGCGAATTTCCTGTTTCAGTTATTTATTTTCACTGTTGTCTTCTGGCTGAGACTCTAGGGCAGCTCAAATCTCTGAACTGCACAGTAGTAATGAGCAGACAAAATTCAAGAGAACCCCACCCTCCTTGTTTTGGCCACACATCAGAAAGAAGGACTTCTGTGGGACAGAGGTGGCAGGGGGTGTGTAGGGAAGCTTTTAAAATTTTTAATATAAACTCTCTTGTCTGGCTCCAGGCAAACCCCAGTCATGATCAGAAGCACTCTTACACCATAGTCACCATACAGTCACCTAAAATTCTGAGAAAAACCCCTTTCCTCTGACCAGAGGACCCTATGTTCCAAAGAGTGAAGAAAACAATCCTCATTATTTTTCTCGCTCCCTGTTCTCTAGCCTCTCACTCCCAAGGTAGACCCAGTTTGGCAGACTCCAAAAGCATGGAGAAGTCAGAACCTCTAGTTTTTAGAAGAAGGCCAGGTAAAAGGGTCTCAAGGAGGCCTGATGGTGTGGGGATATCACAGAGGGAGCTTTGTGGGGAAAATCACAAAATTTCAAAAATTTTCTTTAAAAAAATATTATCTGAAAAACAGCCTCAGGTAGGTCCTTCAGAAGGTGTTCCAGAAGAAGGCATTGTTAGCCTGGGAGATGACAGCTCCATCAGTGTTCTTGCTCCTGGAGACCTTCCACTGGGACAGGATGTGGAGGTGGAAGACAGTGACATTGAAGATCCTGGCCCTGGGTACGCCTAGGCTAATGGGTGTGTTTGCATCTTAGTTTTAACAACAATGTTTAAAAAGAAAAAAAATAATAATAATTAAAAAATAAACTGCTTATGGAAGAAGGATATAAAGAAAGTAGATATTTTTGTGTTGCTGTACAACGTGTTTGTGTTTTAAGTTATTACGAGAGTCAAAAGCTGAAAAAAATTAATAAGTTTATAAAGTTAAAAAGTTACAATAAGCTAAGGTTAATTTCTTATGAAAGAAAGAAAAATATTTTATAAATTTAGCGTAGCCTAAGTGTTTGTGAAGACTACAACAGTGCACAGTCATGTCCTAGGTCTTCACATTCACTCACTCACCACTCACTCACCCGGAGCAACTTCCAGTCCTGCGAGCTCCATTCATGGTAAATGCCCTATACAGGTGTACCTTTTAATATGTTATACTGTATTTTTACTGCTTCTTTTCTATGTTTCGGTAAATTTAGACACACAAGTACCTACCATTGTGTTACAATTGCCTACGGTATTCAATACAGTGACATGCTGTGCAGGTTTGTGGCCTAGGAGCAGTAGGTCATGCCATCTAGCCTCGGTGTGTACAGTAGCCCAGACCATCTAGGTTTGCGTGGAAGTACACTCTATGATGTTTGCATAATGACAAAATCACTTAATGATGCATTTTTCTGAACATATCCCTGTCGTTAAGAGACACATGACTATATATATGTAAATATATCTGCACACATTTAATTGTTAATTGTCTATTTCAACCACAAGAGACGGCATGACTGTTTTGTTAACCCCGTCCATATCCTTAGCACCTACAATAAAGTTTGGCATACTTTATGCCAAATGCTAAAATCATTTCTGCTGAAAGAATAAAGGAATAAGTAAGTTCAAATCATTTTCTAAGGGTTAGACAATATGAAATACAAAGACGTTAAAAAGATCCCACAAAAGTGGAAAATTATAGGCAAATATCACTGTAAGTATCAACACAAATAAAGAAATACAGATACAATTCAACAATATGTTAAAAGTACCTTTGCTGCTCTCTACACCCACAATAGTGATAGAGACAAATAGGAAAAAAAAAAAAAAAATGTTTCCTTGATGTAACTAAAAACTTGTAGATCTCATACTGAAGTGAGAATACAATGATACTACAAAGACTTCTATTAATGAGAGGGATAAGACAAAGATACCACATTAAAAAAATGAAACTGCTGGCCAATGGAAATAAATGAGAAGAAATAAGAGCACAAATATTGGAAAGGAATAATCAAAATACCATTTTTTGCTGATGGTTTGACTACAATTAAAAAGAAACAACTAGAAACAGAAAGAAATAAGATAACTCAGTAGAGTGGCTGTTTATAAAATTAAAATACCCAAATTAGGGAGCATTGTTTTGTACAAAAATGGAATCTGACTAATGCAAGAAAAGACATCATACATCAAAGCCTCAGAAATAGCAAAGATAGTTTACTTAGTACTAAAAGATTCTACTAAGGGACGTAAATGAAGACTGGGATAAATAAAATGAGCATAAATGCAGATTTTATACAGTTTATTAATTCAATTCAATGTGAACCTAATACAAATGCTAACTGTATTTTTGATGCAAACTAAATATTGTTTTTTAAAGTTTGAAAATATTAAAAATAAAATATTTTAAAAGTCAATAAATCTGAAAAAACAGGAAAGAGAGGAGTTTAAATATATCAGAAAATGGTAGTTATTGAAACATATGGTGCTGACACAAGAACAGACAAACACTTCAAGCTACAACATGGAGTCAATAAACAGGTCTGGTAGTTTACGAAATAGTAGAAGTGGAATTTCAAATCTGCAAGATAAAACTGCATTATTCAATAAATGATGTAAGAAAAACTGGCTAGACAAAGGCAAACTCCTTATATCACCCTTCACATCAAAATAAATTCCAAATGGATATAATATTTAAATGTAAAAGTAAAATGTTAAGGAATTAAATATAATGTAGACTTCTTTCTTTGTAACAACTTTATGAGATATAATTCACCTACCATACAATTCATTCATTGAAAATGTACAATTTATTTTTAGTATATTCACAGTGTACAACCATCACCACAATCAACTTCACACTTATATTTTCATCTTTCTAAGAAAAACTCCCACACTCTGTAGCAGTCAAACTCCATTTCCCCTAACAACTCTTCTCCCAAGCCCTAGACAAACTCTTACCTATTTTCTGTTTCTGTAAATTTGCCTGTTTTGAACATTTTATATTAATGGCATTACACAATATGGGGTCTTTCTCCACTGGCTTTTTTCACTTAAGGATAGTGTTTTTAACATCCATCCTTGTTGCAGCACGTGTCAGTACTTCATTCTTTTTATGGCTGAATAATATTTTGTTACATGGATATACCATATTTTATTCATCCATTTATCAACTGATGGACATTTAGGTTGTCCATTTTTTAGGCTGTTATGAATAATGCTGCTACAAATACTTACATACAAATTTTCATGTGAACATACATTTTCATTTCCTTTGGGTACATACATAGGAGTGGAATTGTCAAGTTCTTTTAAGGCATCGCCTAGCTGTTTTATAAAGTGGCTGCACCATTTTAGCTTCCTCCCAACAGCATATGAAGATTCCAGCTTCTCCACCTCCTTGTCGATGCTTGTTATTATCTGTGTCTTTGATTATAGCCTCGTGGATTTCCTTTCTTTTTTATAATATTTGCATAACCATAAAAGGCAGCTTAGAGCAGGGGTTGAATGCAGGCTCCATGGTAAGACTATCTCGGTTTAAATTGGGGTTCTACCACTAGCAGGATGACCTATGCAAAATTTGTATCTCAATTTACTCACATGTATAAAAAGCACTATTTAATTTTTAGGATTAAATGAGTTAATATGAGCTGATGGATTCAGCTAGTAAAGATACAACAAGGCACTTTCAGATTTAGAGTGTTTACTACTTACATATACAGCAAAAAGAAGAGTAGCCAAAGGTGCCAGCTCCCTGGTCCTCGTCCTACCTAAAAGGAGAACACCAAAACAAAAAGAGCTGATGAGTGCCACACAAAGGTGTGGCATATTTCCTCATGGAGGAGCCAATTCTTGGCTACAGCTGAGCAGTTGTGTGGTGTGAAACTATACCCTGAGAAGGTGAAAAAGAATGTTGCCTACTTTCAGGCCACCAGAGGTGATGAGAAAGCATTTCATGGCAGCCTCCCAGGGAAGAAAGGGCAGTGATGGGGAGAGGGCCAGAGAATAGCTTCTCACAAGCCTCTTATCCTCTTGTGTTCAGGATACAGGGATTCCTGCAGAGCCTCACATAAGCTGTGGTGCAAGCCTCAGTGCATGTGGCCTGGGTGGGCAGGTACAAGGTCACCTGTGCACTCCTACACACAGGTAAAGCCCTTTGCACAGTTCCTCCTGGCCTATAGTCAAGGTCGGTAATGTGAGCTGTTACTACTAAATGGAGAACGTGCTCTAAGAATCACTCTAAACCAAAACCATCCAGAAAATTATTGATAAAATTGACTGCATCAAAGTTAAACTTCAAGCATGGAAAAATTACATGTTGATTATGTCAGTAAATGTATTCTAAATTGAGGAATGATCTACAATAAATATGCCAAAAGGCATATTCTCCTCATAAAGTTTTTCAAGTTTTAAAGGAAACCATAACAACCCAATTGAAAATGAAACAGTTCTTACAGAGAAAACAAAACATGGTTCCACCCACCACCAAAATGTTCAACCCCAACATTTACAACTTCCCACATTTACCAATCACTGTTCCATCTCATAGAGTTCACACTGTTTCTGCTGATTGTGTTGTAATATTTCATTGTGTCTGTCTCTGTGCAGGGGAGGGGTTATTTGAGATAAAAACATTTGAATTATTCAAAGCACTATTGATCAAATTCCAGGTAACTTTCAGGGACTATGTGCATAGAATACTTTCATAGCTCAATTACCGCAGTTAAAATTATGTAATTTTAATAACACCAAATATGTTTCAAAACAGTATTTTTAAAAGATGCATTCTATTTCATCTTTAGAAATTACTACAAATTATTTAGCTATTTCTCTCTTGCTAGATGTTTAGATTACAAAGAATATTCTTTGTATTTAATAATGTTATTCTAAACCTAGCCTGAAAAGTCCTTATTCATATTCTTCTTTTGTTAAGATAAATTATCAGAAGTTGAAATTATTGTGTTAAATAAGAACATTTTAAAGAACATAATGTTTTATTTACTTTGCTCCATGCAGGTGAGCAAAATTAAGAAAAGGTTAGATCTAGGTCATATTACAATCCAATAAATAATCAAACATCACTTGCATACTGACTATAATAATATTTGCTCCAAAGAAAAAAAATTAAACTAAATTGTCCAAAAATGTTGTTTGGCAATGTACTAGAATCCAAACTTCCTTTTGTAAACAATTGGCATGATATGTCGTGCCAGGACCAGAAGTTAAAATGTCCAAAAAATAAGCCGGCATTTTAAAACTAAATTATACAATCTTGAAGGCCAGCTGGTTTGAACGCTCTGTATGTATTCACCAAGCAAATGGAAAAGAGCAGGTCAGAATGGAAACTGCTGATGGGACTCAGCCTCCCTCATTTTCCTTTTTTCTGCTTATACAATTTAAAAAGCAGTTGAAGAAAACCATCCAACATTTTTGACTCTGGCTGTCAAAAAAAATAGGAAATAGGTAAATTAAGCCCATAATTTAAGATATTTCTGAGAAACTGGCATACATAAGATCCTATTAATTATCGAGAATGATAAGTTGTTGAAATTAATTTCTCAAGTTTCTCACGGCTCTTATAAAACAATTAGCTGAAACTGATGTCTGGTAGAAATATGAGAACTACACTTAGGAAAGTGAAATAGAAATGATGTAAATTCAAGTACAAAACCTGAAATTATTTTTCAAAATTATTTTACTGTACATGTCTGTTAGCAGTTGACTTTCAGGTTATGCTGAGAAAAAGAGGGCTATTTTCACAGTTTTAAGTTTGAAATAAAAGTTCAGAAGAGATATAAGATTCTGAAATACTTTGACCATATGTTAAAGAGTTTTGGCTCTATTTTAATCTAGAATATACAATACCTTCTAGATCTACATCAAAATGGCTTGAAGTTTCTGACTACATACTTCAGAAGATTGGCATAATAAAAAGTTGAAGAAAAAATTGTTAAAATGGCTGAGTTTATTAGAAAATATTCATTTTAGATATTAGATACCTTTTCTTAGTAGTAAAATCCTGGATCTTATACAGTTGAAATACTATGTTCAGACTAAAAGGCTCTAGTTTTTTAAATTTTGAATCTTTTATTCCTATCATCTAAACTATTTATATAATCAGGGCTTATATTTACCTTTATAAAAAATCAATTTAGGCTATACTTAACCTTAGAGAAAGTTAAAATTTTATCTTTAAACAGATTACTTTTGGTTTTAAAAAGCACATTTTATTGACTACAGGTAAGTCTACTGAAGAGTGGGTGTGGGTGTATATATGTGTGTGCACATATTTTGTCATACTGACATCTCATTGTAAGGTCTAGAAAAATCATTCAGAAAATACATAAAATGGACTTCATGGGCAAAATAACTGGGGTTAATAAATCAATTAATTCGGGCTGTCTTCAACACAGTTCTTTCATTTAAAATATTGATTTGTCATTAAGTCTCTCATATGCTGAAGAGACAATTCGTCATACAGTGAATGGCTGCACTAAACTGAAATTTCCTTCAATTCCAAAATTTCGTGACATCACTCTTTTTTTTGTTATGAAACTTATGTTCGTTTTAATCTGTCCTCAGATTTTGGCTCCATTCTCAAAATACCACCATTCCCATCTGTTAGTAACAAAATACAAATCTGCATTAGTGTTTTCGTTTTTTCACCTATTGGTTTATATATCTTCAAAAAGATTACAGGAATGAATGGCATTACGAGAAAGTTGGTACAAAAGCTTGCGAGAATATGAGACACATTTTTCCAGATTTCCGCTACCTATGTTTCCTAGCTAGATTACATTTGCCACAAAAATACTGGAAGACAATATAAATTAAAAGAACACAATATAGAAATATAAAAAGAAGGAAAAACAGCAACAAAAGTAATAACAGGGAAATTAATTTGCTGAAAGTTCATCTTGAATGGCTGGCATTTCAAAAGTAAATGGAAGAAGGAGGTAAATAAAGCTGTTTTACCAAAGTTCAAGAAGGGAACTCTAAAAGTACACACGTTTTGAAATTTAGTGTTCATATATAAAATATAGTATGCTTTTTACTTTCATAGTGGGACTCTGGTTAGTGGAATAAAGGCTTAGGGGGTCAATGGAAATGGAAACACATGTGTATTGAATGTCTGATAGTTTGGTAGATGGTGAGTCATTCTGGGACCTGGATTAAGCTGCATATCTGCTTGCTTTGGGAACCAAGGGCTCCCTGAAGGACTGACTGAATAGATGTAAGGGAGTTTGGGGGTAAATAATAGACTATTAGTATTGGAAATAAGACTCATTGGGGCTGGTGGGAGACTGGAAGGGATTTGGTGCTGGGTGTAGAGACAAGCACCTTAACAAAGAAGGGTAATCTTCTTCCTACTATATCACAAACCTGAAACACATATACCTATCTGAATACGCTAATGATTACTAGCGGGAATAAATGTGTTTGAGTGACTTAGATGTCTTCCTTCAAATTTTGGTCTGGGCAAAATATATTCCAAGTTTCTTAGGAACAACTGTGGCTGTTCATAAAGAACTGAGAATGATGAGAACCCCTCCCAATAGCAGCAGACTCAAAGAAGTGGCATTATGGGCTGGAAAAGTGGGGGAACAGGAGCAGGGACTGGAGAGAATAAAACTGGGGCAAATCCATGAGCAACTAAGAGAGAGGAAAAAGATGGGGTGACTGAATGAGGCGGAATCCAACTGCAGACCAAGGCCAGCACTCGGGATGGAACAGTGGGGCTCCAGTGACAGAAAAGATAAAAAACACTCTGCCAGTAAAGACAGCAGCACTGCAGACATGACTTCATTATTTTCCACACGTGCATAAGGTCAAATCTCTATAATAAATTGTGCTCACACACACCAGTCCTCTACATCCATGAGTTCAAACAACCACGAATTGAAAAAATTGAGGAAAAAAATGGATGGTTGTGTCTGTACTAAACACATGTACACCTCTTTTTCCTTGTCATTATTCCCTAAACAATACAGTATAGCAACTATTTACATAGCATTTACATTGTATTAGCTATTATAGGTAATGTAGACATAATGAGGTATACAGAAGGATATGTGTAGGTTATTTGCAAACACCACACCCTTTTATATAAGGGACTTGAGCATCTGAGAATTTTGATACCCAAGATGGGGTGGTGGTGGTGGTTCTAAAACAGATCCCCCACAGGAACTGAGGAACAACTGATATATATATATGATGTAATGGTGTACAACATATATATATATATATATATACATATATATATATATATGTAAAATGACGTAATGATGTATAATATATATGATGTAACATCTGTATGATGTGCAACTTATATGTAATCATATATATATGATTATACAGACATGGAATCTCCAAGGGTTCTCTTCTGACTGATGCCCTTCTTGCACACATTTCTTTAGCCACATCAAACTAAAACACTAGATGCTCGGTCTATTCATGGTTTGAATTTATTTTGTCTTTGTTTAAATATTTTTCTGTTCTTTGCTATGTTTTTGTCACATGGTTTAAAAGTCAGCTAAGTCATATTTCCATGGATCCTGTCCTAGGCTCCTTCATTTACGTTTGTTTTACATCAGTCCCTGCAGTGTTCCAGAACACTCCTCGAATACCTCTCTGTTAGAGTGAACGGTAATGTTTCCTTCAATTGTATTTCTTCACTAGATTGCTTAAGAACAGGAACTTGCTCATTCAATTAAATATTTAGCACAGTATCTCACATAATATAAGCACCCAAGGAATGTTTATGTAAATTCAATTCAGTTATGTTTAATTTTCTAACTTACACTTAGATGAATCTAAAATATTTAGTTATTTCTGCTATGAAAACAAATCATGTGTTTGTATTTTTCTCCATAACTTGTTATGATCCATCTATTTAATTAGTATTTAAGAAGCTCAAAATATTATAATCGATATACCTTTTATTCACTTATACAATAAATACTCATTAAAAGCCTGCTATATTCCCAAGTTTTGAGAACATGGCACTGAATTCTTTACCGTCATGGAACTTATATTTTACTGGAATAGTACTAGCAGGTTTTAGGAATATCTAAATCCTGGCTTGTAAGAAATGTACCTTCCTCTATAAATAATTCTTACTTGTTGCAGGCTGAATGTATACTCTATAACATGGGGTGAAAGCATAGTCTTGCCTCTACTAATTTTCAGTTTAATTCATTGATTTAATACCTAACCTTGATGGCAAGATTCCAGTCTCTCCCTGTCTCCCTGGAGTTTTCATGAAGCCTAAAGTCTTATACAGTCCCAAACTGGAAAATGAAGTAGTCAACTGCCTTCCACACTCAGTTCAGGCTAGTGTTGTGGTTATTTATTAGTCTATTACTGTACCTGCCTCTTGCTGCTGCCACAAAGTGAAACTCACTGTATTAGTCCATTTTCATGCTGCTGATAAAGACATACCCGAGACTCGGTGATTTATGCAGGAAAAAGGTTTATTGGGCTTACAGTCCCACATGGCTAGGGAGGCCTCACAATCATGGTGGAAGGCAAGGAATAGCAACTCACATCTTACATAGGTGACAGCAGGCAAAGAGAGAGTTTGTGCAGGGAAACCCCCATGTTTAAAACCGTAAGATCTCATGAGACCCATTCACTATCGTGAGAACAGCACAGGAAACGCCCAACACCATGATTCAATCATCTCCCACCAGGTCCCTCCCACAACATGTGGGAATTATGGGAGCTACAAGATTAGGTTTGGTTGGGGACACAGAGCCAAACCATATCTCTGACCCTACACTGTCTGACAATATTAGTCCTCTAGAGTTTGAAACTCCATTACAAGATTTTATTCAAACAGTTCTTCTTTCGCATGACTAAATTCAAACAAAGGTGTTCCATGCTTGGATTACTTAACCCCCAACTCCTGATGTTTAACTCTTTTAAATTTCATACATACCTCCCCATCGTTGTCCCCCACCCTCCCCACCACCAACAGAATACCCAAGGCAGCAGCTTGCATCAGGAGCCAAGAGTAATCATCTGGTCTCTCATAGACTGATACTCTACATCTTTATTTCCCATCTCAAAACTTTGCATCCTAAGGCCTGAGGGTTTAAGTCATCAAAAATACATAATTTAACATATGTTCATTTCCTGGCCAGTGAGACTTGCAACAATTGGTCCCATAAAATCTTGTGCCAAGGCTTCTGGAGGAAAGTGCCTTTTCTTACTGAATGGTGACTTACATTCTAAGGATTTCCCTACATCCCTGCATCCCAGGATTTTCCATTAACGTGTTCATGTCTAAATTTGGAGGAGTGCATGGGTTGGTAATTTATAAGGTACTCTTTTCTTTCTAGCCATTTTTTTGCATTATATTTTTTTTTGTTCCAGTTATTTTTTCTGTGGATTCTGTTATTTTGCAGTGCATTCTGATGTCCAGAGTTTGGTTGCTTTTTTTTCCCTGCAGAGAGGGTTCAGGCCACCTCATCCTCTACAGACCCCACGTTGGCATGAGAGTCATAAAGCAGATGATTACATTGGTCACATCCTTGTCTGCCTCTGATTACACTGCACTGAACCTCTTGGCACCACCAATCAGTCTGGCCTCATGGTCACACTGACCACAAACCGAACATCACATTCTCTCCAGTTTGGCTTCTGTGTCTGATCACAGTTTGTACTGACCCTACACATAGTCTGTAACTATGTTTAGGGGGGTGGGAAAGGACTATGGGAACAACCAGCTTCCTGGCATGATGCCACTAGAAAATTATCCCTTTAGGAAACAAACTGACAAGCTCTCTATTTGGTATTTTCCTGTTTCTCCTCTTAGAAATATTTCTTGCTAGCTGACTTAGGGCAAGAAACAAAAGGCCATATTTCAAATGGTCTTCCTTCAAATCACTGCTTTTCCGGAAGAGAAGCCATTCAGCAATCCCCAGGCCTCAGTGCTCTCTCTCTTGTGATGTGTAGGTAGCCCTTGTACCTGGCTTTGGTTTACAGCAGTGAGCAAACCTCCTCTAACCAAAATGGTGGAATCAGAAGTAGATTATAGGGATTTTTCCGGAAAGCAACTGATAGGAATGAAAAGTACTCTGAAATGCTTTTTTAAAAAATAAAGAATCACTTGAATTAGGCAATTTAACTGTGCAAATGGACTCAAGAATTGACCAGAGAAGGGATCAGAAATGACTCAGCTTTACATTCTGCACCCAGGGCCTTACAAGTCCTTGAGAAAGAAGGGCTTGAATAGGTCCAAGTAACAGGATCCTGAGGCCACAGAACTAACAAAAGATAAGACTTTATAAAGGAAAATAAAATCCCTTCGAAGACCTGACCATGGATTGACAGTTTCAGGTGGGGCAAGCATAGCGAAAGAGCTAACATGCACTGATCCTTTCCATCATGACAATGTCTCAGAGCTTATTACTGTTTATAATTATTTTGGAAGATGAGGCATATTAGACTGAAGAATGTTAAGTGATGTATCCAAGGCTACAGTGCTTGGCAGAACCAGAATTCAGACTTAGGTATAGGGTGACTAACTTGTTAGAGAACTGGTCTGAGACCTGGCTATACCAAACAAAAATAACATAACAATATAATATAATTGGGAATTATGCCCATGTATGTTATTAAAATGGGTATTTATTTGAAATTATATGTCTTATTATTTTCTTTCCTATTACATTAATGCTATGATTTAAACAAATCAACAATTATAGTAGTTAACAGTGGCAATTAGTAGTAATTAGTAGTAGAATTTACCAATAAATAATATGTACGAGAGAAGTATAATAATATTTAATAGCTTTTTATACTCATGATACAATAGGATATTTCTATTTCAGTTTTCTCTCTTAATATTGCCTCTCTGAACTGCTTGTAGCCCAGGACATTTTTATTATCTTTCATGTAATGGTAAAATTGAATCCAGTCAAAAATAAAATGCCCTTTGACTTGCAGCTCTGTTCTTATCAGGCCCTGATTACACTGATTCCTGATATGCTTCCAATGTGATGACATCAAGTTAAATAGCCTCTCAAAAAAAGTATTTGAGCATGAAATACTTAGCAGCTGACCTAATAGCATCAGCAGGTATTTAGACTTGCCTAAAATTAGTTTCCAGATCTCCAAAAATGTCCTTCTACTTTGTATCTGCATCGTGTTTTGGGATCAGTTTTTGCTGGTCCTTTGCATCCACAAATTCATCACAGAGGCCCTCCTTTTCTAAAACGTTTGTTATTTTTAAACACCAAGAGCCACACTGAATGTCATCCTAATTTAGACTTTTCTTTCTCAGGGAAAATGGTTTAAAAGTATATCGGTAATTTGAACTTGTAAAATTGAAGTTGGAGTTTTAGTAAAGAAATTAAGAGAGTTTTATTTATTTTGGCTGCCCTTTGCTAGTGACAGATATTTTTTGTGTGTGTTCTGAAGCAGTCTATTCTTCCACAAAACAAGCAATGCTTTGCTGCATGACTTTAGCAACCTACAGGCAATACTGAATAACACAGGTCAAGTCTGTTTTAAGCTCCTTATGCTGTCTTCAGATATCAACACACGGTTTTGGAGATACAGCATATATATTTACGTTTCACCACACTCTTTTTCTGCATTCTTGCTCTCAATGTGTTTCTAAATTAGAGAAGGACATTATTCTTGCTCATATTTTGAAAATATAATTTTACAACATATCCACATCTTAACCTCTTTTCTATGACTAGCCACAAGCCTTCCTGTAGGGCCATGAACAGCAAAGCTATCTCCTTCCGTTTCTATTGAATCAAAGTTGTATTAACTGTTTCTATGCAGTTTAAAGAAATGACTGAAAACTTTCATTATGCAAACTTTAATATCACAGGTAAGCAAATCACAACCCCTTTAAAGTGTTGTGTTAACACTGCAGATCTTACCTGCAACATTCTGTGTATCTTGCATACAACACTTAATTAGATTAAATTTTGATAAAAATTAAATTAGATTAATTTTCTTTGACAAGAAAACTTTATAAACTACATGGAAACTGCCAAAATGTATGTTTGCAGTATCTGTCAAATATGCAGATAGATGAGCAAAGTTTAGTTTGTATTTGGATGAACTATCTGTTGTTTTAGCTTTTCTGCTACTTCACTAAAATCTTTACAGAAATCAAGATGATTTGAAACTCCACTGTTCAAATCAAAGTGAAATAACTAAAAGAAACATTTTTTTTTTTGTTGCTTGTTGCTGCGATCTAACATATCACTTGGTGTACTGCAGAAAACCTGATGGCTGGTAAGATATATGACACAATCTGAGTTGTGCTGTAAGGGGCCAACACATCCATTGTTGAAATATTCCCTTCGGTTTGTTCATAAGATTTTTATCTATGTATTTATTTTGCAACAAGGTTTTGCTCTGTCATCCAGGTTGGAGTGCAGTGGTGTGAGTATAGCTCACTGCAGCCTGGAAACCCTGGGCTCAAGTCATCCTCCTGCTGCAGCTCCCCCAGTAGCTAAGACAGCAGGTATGTGCCACCACGCTTAGCTAATTTTTAAATTTTTGTAGAGATGGGGGTCTTGCTATGTCAACTAGGCTGGTTTTGAACTTCTGGACACAAACGATCCTCCTGCCTTGGCCTCCCAAAGCACTGGGATTACAGGCATGAGCCATCACACCCAACCTTGCTCATAAGATATTTTAATTGCAATCTCTGAATCAGTAAACATAACATTACTCAGTTTTATACAGCAATCAAGGGAATGCTATGACAATCTCTGTTCATTGGGGTGTTATGCCCAAGCCATTTTTGACTTAGTATTGTATCTTTGGGGAGACAAAACCGTTAATTTAAAAGTATTTGCCAATCTCATTTTGAGCTTTCAAAATTCAGTTTCCATGTGTGCTTTCACATTCCTTTTTCACTATGCTTATGCCCAGATTCTTTTCTGCGTATGTTTTTGTCCGTTTGATACTATAAACTGTTATGCTGCAGCCCCTATCATTTGTACCTTTGTATATAGGTATTATGTTTTTCTCCTAAACTTCCACACCTGTTGCTGAAATCCAGGGAGGGTTTTTTTCAGGAGCATGGGTACTTCGGGTTAAAACTGAGACCGTCTTGAGCAAACCAGAGCAGGTACTCACCCTAAGCCTAGATCCGAGTCACATTGTCTTTCACTGTATTGAGAGGTGACAGCGTGCTGGCAGCCTCGGTGCCCACTCTGGCCGCGCTTGAGGAGCCCTTCAGCCCACTGCTGCACTGTGGGAGCCCCTCTCTGGGCTGACCGAAGCTGGAGCTGGCTCCCTCTGCTTGCGGGGAGGTGTGGAGAGAGAGGCACAGGCGGGAACCCAGGCTGCGCAAAGCGCAGACAGGAGTTCCAGGTGGGCGCGGGCTTGGTGGGCCCTGCACTCAGAGCGGCTGGCCAGTGCCGCAGGCCCTGGGCAGTAAAGGGCTTAGCACCCTGGCCAGCAGTTGCCCGGAGGGTGTGCCGGGTCCCACAGCAGTGCTGGTCAGTTCGCACCGCGCTCGAATTCTCTCTGGGCCTCAGCTGCCTCCCTGCGGGGCAGGGCTCTGGAACTGCAGCCCGCCATGCCCGAGACCCCCCTCCGCTGTAGGCTCCCGCGAGGCCTGAGCCTCCCCAAATGCCGCCTCCTGCTCAGTGGTGCCCAGTCCCATCCACCGCCCAAGGGCTGAGGAGTGTGGGTGCCTGGCACGGGACTGGCAGACAGCTCCAGTGGGGGTGGTGGGGGATCCACTAGGCAAAGCCAGCTGGGCTCCTGATTGGGGTGGGGACTTGGATAACTTTTATGTCTAGCTAAAGGATTGTAAATGCACCAGTCAGCACTCTGTGTCTAGCTCAGGGATTGTAGATGCACCAATCAGCACTCTGTCAAAACAGACCAATCAGCAGGATGTGGGTGAGGTCAGATAAGGGAAGAAAAGCAGGCTGCCCCAGCCAGCGGTGGCAACCGGGCGGGTCCCCTTCCACCCTGTGGAAGCTTTGTTCTTTTGCTCTGTGCAATAAATCCTGCTGAGGCTCACTCTTTGGGTCCACGCTGCCTTTATGAGCTGTAACACTCACCAGGAAGGTCTGCAGCTTCACTCCTGAGACCAGCCAGACCACGAACCCACCAGAAGGAAGAAACTCCAGACTTATCTGAACATCTGAAGGAACAAACTCTGGACACACCATCTTTAAGAACTGTAACACTCACCACGAGGGTCTGCAACTTCATTCTTGAAGTCAGCAAGACCAAGAACCCACCATTTTATTTTATTTTCTCATAAGATAGGTCCCTTGACTGCTCAACCACAGCTTTTCTTGCTAGTTGATCTTGACACTTTCTAGTGGTTTGCCATGCCTAGGATTTGGTCTGTCTACTTTCTCTCTATATGGACTAGGACAGAATAGTGTCCCCTAACATATGGAGACAATGAGTTATACATGAAACCAGTATACCTTTCACATATCAAGTTACTTGGATAAAGACAGAGTTGCATTAGCTTAAGTTACAGTTCTTAAGGATACATGAAGACAGTATAATATTGCTACAGAAAAATCAGGTACTACTGATGAGAATTTATATGTACTCTCATCTTTTGCATTCCTAACAAATCTGAAGAAGGAAGTTGAGCTATTTCTGAATTAAGCATTTGCAAGATTTGAACTTCAATTTGAAGAATGTTAGTTAAGGTTTAAATTTAATTATAGGTCCCTGGTTTTAAACTATGAAGTGGTTATTGCAAAGCTCACATTACATCTGGAATATACATTAAAAAAGTTTATTTACAGTTGTTACTGCATAAAATTTTAAATGACAATACTGATGATAGTTTCCTTAGGGCAATGATGAAGAAAACTCTCAAGTTAGTTTCTTGACTTGTATGAGTATACAATTTTTTAAACCAATGAACTTCAAGTCTTATCTTGTAGGTGACAATATTGTCTTATGTATAAATGGTCAAAATAATTGCTTATGGAAGTCTTTCCTTGGCTGGACTTAATTTAAACATCTGGTTTCCATTTCCTGCATGCTGTTTGTCTGCAGAAAGATGATTGTTACATAATAAAGCAATCCTGGCATATGGAGAAATGTGCTTTGTGGGTGTGTATATTTACATACACATATGAACACCCCCATACACTCATAGACACTTCTAAAATAGAGCTGCTGGTCTTTTCTCCACATACACAGTGAAGATCCAATTTGGGCTACAACTTTACTTGTGTTTACTTTGAGATTCTTGCTACTCAATAATATATCCTAGTTTCCTGTAACTAGATGAAAAACAATTTTCTTCACCTTTTTGGGAGGGGGGGGGTTCCATTTAATACCAAATATTTTTCATCATTCTCTAAACCTACACTTTACACGACATTGAATTTTATATATTATGTAATGCACTTCAGGTTTCATTGATGTATTTTTCAACTTAAATTTCTTAAAATCTTAACGTGGTTGCTGCTCAGTATTCCCTACTTTTCATACACTGAGATCTGTTTAGATTTCTCACACTCATGCAGATCAAAATACCCAACATTGTGTTTTTTATTTGAAAAGCACAAGTCTTGGTTACTTTAATTAGCTGCAAGTATGATTTGTATTCTGCTGTTCTCTGCAAAACTTGTTTCTTCTGTGGAAAGATTTAAGACTATTATTTGCCAGCGGAAGTCCAAGTTCCTTAAGTTAGCATTTAAGACCCTTTCAGATAATTCATATTTTGCTCTTTCAATCTTAATTGCTTTTTCCCACATGTATTTTATGTTCTTAGAATCTCCATTCCTGACTGGGCCCAGTGGCTCATGCCTGTAATCCCAGCACTTTGGGAGGCCGAGGCAGGCAGATCATTTGAGGCCAGGAGTTGCAGACCAGCCTGGGTAATGTGGCAAAATCCTGTCTCAACAAAAAAATACAAAAATTAGCCAGGTGTGATGGTGTGTGCCTGTAGTCCCAGGTACAGGCTGGTTGAGGCTGCAGTGAGTTAGATCGTGCTACCGCACTGCAGCCTTGGTGATAGAGTGAGACCATGTCTAAACTCCCCCCACCCTCCGCTGCCACCCCCAACACGCACACACAATCTCCAATTCCCTCAAGATACCTGCACTTTCTAGTGTTCCAGCCTTTATTGATTTCTTCTTCCTGGAAGTTATCTTGTTATCTCCATCACCTGAATCAGTCACTCTCTTTCAAGCACACCTAAAATATCAGTCCTTTAATGTCACCTTCCTGTCCCCTTGGCAAGGAAATCTGAGCACCTGTTACACTTTTTACCTCTCTGTGCCTTTCTCCATTATGTCCTGAAGAGTGATTTGTGTATCTGGCCATACCTTTCTTACTGGAGTGGGAACCTTTTGAAGATAGACTATGACTCATTCATTTTATTATAGCCCACAGTGCTCAGAAATGTGCTCACTCAAGAAGAGTTTCTTGAACCAATTCTTTCCAACCCACTTTCTTACTTATTCTGGTTCTTATAAAGAATAAATTAGTTTAAACAGCATAGAAATGACTCTGTTCTAATCCCTAGAGCTACTCTTCAGTTTTAATAGAAGTGGCTAAATGACAATCTGTAACTCATTTTTCTAGCATTTCTCAGAGTCCCGGGATTTGACTATTTCACAGTGATTTCCACTTTAAGCTCCTCTCTCTCCAGCAACTTGCTCTAGTTTTCAATTCCATTCACACTTGAATTCATCTAGTCCTATATGTACTGATTATCTTTGCTTTTAGTCTGTTTTCTCTAATCTAATATCCTTTTGGTGGAGGCTACCTGCATCCCACTTCACATTTAGAAGTGGTTTCTCCCTGAGGGGATTGGGGTATCAGCCTCCAAAGGTATTAATTAGCGCATTATCCTCTGGAGCCTGGGGCTAGTAGATCAGGGAGTTACTTTGTTAGATTCCTCATTAGGTCCCTTGTGGTGACTTCCAGTGCAAATTATGACCAGTTTTTACAGTCCTACATGTTAAATTAATCATTTTCTGTCTTAGATACCAACACTTTTTTTTTTCCTTTTGCTCTTTCTTCTAGATATTACTACATACCACTTTCACCCTAGTCAAGTTTGACTATCTTTATCTCCTCAAATACAGCCTTGGTTTTAAAGTAAACTTTTCTCATGTATCATTTTTGTGTTTACCTTTAGCAATCAAATACTGTAGCAGCATATAGACAATATCTTGCAGTAGTTAAAGCTGTGGACTCTCAAATCAGATGGACCTGGGTTTGAGTCTCGGCTCACTGCAAGCTCCGCCTCCTGGGTTCACACCAGTCTCCTGCCTCAGCCTCCCCAGTAGCTGGGACTACAGGTGCCTGCCACCACGCCTGGCTAATTTTTTTTTGTATTTTCAGTAGAGACGGGGTTTCACCACGTTAGCCAGGATGGTCTCGATCTCCCGACCTCGTGATCCGCATGCCTTGGCCTCCCAAAGTGCTGGGATTACAGGTGTGAGCCACCGTGCCTGGCCAAGAATTCTAATACTATTTTCTTATCATCAACTGAGGATAATAATAAGATCCACTTCTTAGGGTTCTTATGAAAATAAATGCAACAATGCATATATACTGCTTAGATATTTCTTGGAACAGATTAAGGGCCCAATAAATGATATCATTATTAGTGATGGTTGTTCTAGAGCAAGGGTCCCCAAATCCCAGGCCACAGACTGGTACTGATTAGGTAGCCTATTAGGAACCAGGCCACACAGCAGGAGGTGAGTGGCAGCCAAGCATTACCGCCTGAGCTCAGCCACTGGTCAGATCAGCAGTGGTATTAGATTCTCACAAGAGGGCAAACCCTGCTGTGAACTGTGCATGTGAGAGATCTTGGTTGCACACTCTTTATGAAAATCTAATTCCTGGTGATCGGAGGTGGAACAGTTTCATTCTGAAACCACCCCCAACCCAGCATCCGTGAAAAAATCGTCTTCCACAAAAACAGTCCCTGGTGCCTAAAAGGTTGGGGACTCCTGTTTTAGAGGACTTCTGAACCCATTAAATGAGATGGTCTTAGGCTCCCTAAGACAAACTAACATGCAAATACCCTCTTCAGGTTGATAAAAATGCCCACAAGGACAGAGTGAAACAGAGAATATGGCACAGAAGGAATAGCTTACATTCTCTCCTTTGGCTTGTTGACCACTTTTTCATGTTCTTTATAGTTCTTAGAATCATAAGAGCTCAAGAATCGATCAAGCCATTCAAGTCTGAAAAAGATGAAAACTAGAAACCAGAAATAAACTACTATTCCTCTCCAGACATTTACTTTGTATTTTTATAATCATTATTGAAAGTAGAGTGGGCTAAGTATTTAAAGCCAGAGTTGCCCCTTGAGACTACATTTCAAATGAAAGCCAGGATGCACATATCGCTGCTTTTGTTACATACGTTTTGTAAAAGTAGTACACTATTTACTTTAGCTAGTAGTACACTATTTACTTTTACTAAAATTGCTAAAATTTGAATTACTGCAGAGATCATTATTAAGCTTTTTTAGCTCTTTAAAATGCACTGGATGAGATTTATTGCATTTGTTTTGAAAGGCAAGTTGCTTTTCTTTACTGTGTCCTTTGGCTGCTTCTTCAGGGGTGGCTTTCAAATAGCAGCTTGTGGTATAAAGGATTTTGTTTTCCACTCCAAAAACCATTGATCACTGTCTCTCATGTTTTCAGTAACAGCTTATGATCTCCTAATTGGAACTAACATGACACTTGCTAAAATGAAGTACATGACATAACAACTGCATTGATTTAGAAATACAAGGACTTGTTTTGGATTCCAAGTCTAACTGCAGTTCTGAGGACAGCATACACTTTTCACCATGGATTCTGGGATGCATTTGATTTCAAATATTGATGGTAAATAATCTCATCTGATTTAACCAAAATTATCTTTACACTGGTTTTCTTGACTTGTTTGCCTCTGCCTCATATTAAGTGTAGGCATTATTCACAAAGTTGGTATGATTCATTACTTAGGTTATAGCAAAGGCATCCACATTCCACTCTAGGGCTGTCACCATGAAGCCCGCAGAGGAAAAAAAATGAAAGACTTCCAGTAATTGGGTGGAGAAAGGTGTGGGTCTCAGACCTTCTTTAACTATTCTAAAAGAAGTCATTTTAGTGGAATGAACTCATGTTGGGCAGTGGGAGGGTTGGTGCCTTATTTTTAATTTTAAGGGGATTTACACCACATTCTTCCTTCTTAACAAAACAGTGGCAGCAATAAGGACATTATCTGCCAACATTAACTCATGTAAAACAGACTTGAAGAACTCCCTCCATTGTCTACTCTAAAACACTCACTCATTATACACCCTCCAGTTGTGATGAAGAATTCTATTTTGCTGTAAATGTCAGCCAAATCCTGGTTTGTTTTTCCCCGTTATGATTTCACAGGTTACTCCAAATAATGTTTCACAGAAATTTTAAAGAGATGGAAGTTTTCCTAATGAGAATATGATCTCTGTGACTTGCTGTTTATTATAATGTTCTTACATGCAGGTTTCTATTGACTCAGCCTTCAATAGTTAACCTCTGAAGTCAGTATTGGATGTCTGGCTTATATGTAAACTAACACCAATTTGTGGCCTGCAAAATATGATTTCAAAAGCCAGTTAAAAATACTATTCTTAAGCTGGAAAAGAGCACTGCAAACCATAATAGGATGTGCAATATTTTTCCTGTATTTGAAATATCAATGTAGCATTTTGTAGCTAATTAATCCTTCAAATAACAAGGAATGATAGTAGATAATTGCTATTGTGTTTTGATCATATTTATTTAGGGGGATTTGAAGCTTTAAGAGCAAACACTTCCTTATGTAAACACTGTAAAATCACATCATTTATTCAGCCATTCAACAAATATTTTGTTTTGCCTGGCCTGTGCTCAATCATGTTGTCAACCTTTTTGTACATAACTATGCAATAAAAATGACAGGCAAACCGACATAGGAATCTTCTTAACAACTTCTGCTTAGACATTAATTAACTTTCATGAACAGCAATAGTTCCATCCTTTACAGAATGAGACCTGGGAGGTGGGACTTAAAGAGGAGAATACAGAAGGATGTTAGCTCTAAACACAATGCTTTGGGAAAGCCCCCAAATTTGAATGTTTCAAAATGGTGTCAATTTTATGTTTGCTAATATTAGAATCATATGAGGTCAGGAGTAGTTGTTCACACCTGTTTTGGGTGACCAAGTCAGGAGGATCACTTACTTGAGCCCAGGAGTTTGAGACCAGTCTGGGCAACATAATGTGACCCTGTCTCAAAACAAAACAAAACAAACAAAAGCCAGAATAACAGAATGATATAATAAGAGTAAATATAAGTCATGGAATCTGTCTTCCCACGCACCCCAACAGTTTTTTTGAACACAATGCTCGCTTCTTTCTCTTTTCCTGGTCCTTGGTGTTGGTCTACCTGGGATATAGTTTCATCTATTCTGCCCAACTAATCCATACTATTTTTCATTGCACCTGTAAATGTTCTAGCTTCTATTTAAAGCCTAACCCGATTGCTTTACTTCTTATTAATATTGCCTGCCTCTCAGATCCTTAGAACACTGGTCATTACCAGTGATATTAGCATTGAACTTATTCCTCTACTTGTCTTTCCTGGGCTAGAGGTAAATTCCCTGAATTCATGAAGTGAGACTGTTAAATGTAACTTTCATGTCCTTATATTCTCCATCTCCCACTGAACACATGGTTAATGTATACTGGAAATGATTTAGAGGCCACTTAATGATCATCTTCTTTTAACTCTACAATTTTCCCAGTAAGAGGCTGTTGAACTCCCCTGGAGATATAGAATTTATGAATCATGGAGGCAGTCCATCTCATTATTGTAAAGCACTAATTTTTACAAAGTTCTCCCTGTTCAGAGCCAAACTCTCTTGCTTGTTGCAGTGAATAAAGCATCATTGTCAACAGTTTTAAAAGTCATTTGTAGGGCAGGAAAACTGAAAGCAGATCATATATATTTATCCGTTTTGAATCCAAATATTCATTCATTTAACTGGAGACACAATAGACCAAGATGAGCTCTTTAGCGTTAGATCAGTATGAAATTTGATGCGCTTTTTGGTTTTTGTAGCACACAAGTGCTGTTTTGTGTTTGTTTTTCACTGTTATTTCCTTGGAGAGTTCTTTTGAGCAAATGGAAGTGAAGAGCACAAGAAACTTGCAGAAGAAAGAGTTTCCAAAGTAAAAGAACATAACCTACAAAACTTTTTCAGACGCCACAAAGAAAAAAAGCATTAAACACAGGGATATAAATCCTGAGAACAATATTTGGATGAAGATGATGAAGTTTTGTGGACTCTTGGGAAGAAGAAAGATGAAGGCCATGAATCAATAAATCTCCCTTTCTCTCTTTTGAATCACTTCCAACATTGACACTGAATAATTGTTAGAGCCTTTTATGGTTATGGCTATTTTTCACTCAACCTAAATTTGTTCTTCTAATGTAGTTTGTATGTTTGCCAGCATAAAAAAGCCAGTGGTGAATATAATAAACCTTATGCTTCTTGGCAAAGCTCAAAGAGATGCTAAAAGCAAATAATGCAGTGGCAGATATTTTATTTGTTCTCTTTAAATACAGAAACAGTGAAATACAGTGAAACACTGAAATATTTTGAAACACTGAAATAGTGAAGAAGAATTTTCTAGATTTTTGATAGTTGCTGGTTTAATGCAAATTTCTAGTTGCATTTCCCAAATATAAATCCTTAAAGTATGTTCTCACTTTGTTGGGACCAAAAAAACTCTGCGAATAACCATTTAGGTATTTAGCACACATGTACTAGGTACAGATGCTTTGCAAAGCTACGGTTCTTATTTTCTATTGGGAGAAATTTCCTTTTGCAAAATACTAGGGGAAAAGACAAGAAACTAAACAACTAGAAGGGCATAAGATAAATGGAAGTTTGTAGAGACTGTTGTGGGATATCTCAGAACAAATGGCTAACACTCAGGTGGAAGTGGCACATACAGTTAGATATCACAGCAGGGGCATGGAGACTACTGAATTCTGATTTTAAAACACTAGTGTATAACTAATAATCTTATAGTATTTTAAACAAGGAATACAGCATCATATTTCCTTAAGAAAAATAATGATTTTATATCTTTTGGGTGAAAATTCTAACAAGGAGCAAACAGCAAAGAACTGAAATGCTGCAGACTCCAATGAGAAAAAACTGAGGTATAGTTGGTAATTGGTTTTGCTGTGCTGGTGCTTGAAACTCTGTCCCAGTGCTTCTTCAACTAAGGCTGCAAATTGAAAATGTGAACAACGTTGCCTGCTAGACCAGCCTGGGCTTGTGGCTGCATCATTCTGTCACTTAATTCTTCTCACAGAGGTAATGCCTATTAAGTGACTTAACAAGGGCATGCATGATGTAGTCACGAGATGGATATCGGGAACAGTGATTCCTTGCTGGTACTTTCTATTAGGTCTAGGTTTCTTGTCACTCATTGATTGACTGCACAAAATCTCGCATGCTAAATAATTTGCCCAGGCTTCCAAATCATTGTACCTGTATCGATGATCCTCAGTGCATAAGATTACCACGTGAATGACAATGAAATTTGTGGTGCTGATACTCAGGGTCCCCACCAGCGATGTATATCACTATTAATTTCACTTTGTATTCCAGAAAGCTGAACCTTTTAAAATGGAGCTTATTGCACCAAAAATAGTGGGAAATAGAGTAAAACCAAAGAGAAAACCTTAACAACTACATTTGATTGTAGTTTGATTTATTTCTAGTAGGAATATTTTCTATTCATGTTCTAGATTATTTTCTAAAGTAAAGTATATTGATTGTCAGTTTTTTTTTTTTTTTTTTTTTACAAAAAAACTACATCAATTTATATTCAACTGAGTTCTGGCCACACAAAGGAAAATAAGCAAATAAAATAACTTTCGACTCCCCAAACTCAAAGATATCCAGTTATCTAAGCTTCCAATGTTTTCTTGTAAATGTTGTCTCTACCCTGAAGATAAACTTAAATATGTACATCCTATATTCCTAGATTTCTTTCTTATGCCCCCAAGACTAACCAGAAGAAAAAATGCTTTATCTTCCAGAAAATGCAGCAACTGTACTTCGGTTTTACATATATTATTCTGAAGGTGATATGTAAATAAGACTTTTCTAGAAAAAGAAGCAATCAAAATATTTGGTTCAGTTTGGCTAATGAAATTCTTGTGTTTTTACTTCTCATGACTCACTACCAAAATCCCATTTAAAAGTCAAGATAGAAATTAGTTATTAAGAAATTTATTCATAATAATGGCAGAGTGGGAAAATTATATCATCAATGGGTCAGAAACATTGAGATATTCCTGGGAGATAGAAGGCAATAAACAAACTTTGAGAGGAGAGAGACAGAGAGAGAGAGGAGGGACCCATTACAGAGGTGAGATCAGTGCTTTCAATCAAAGGTCCGGAAAAATGCTGACCTTGGAGACAGCAATTTCACAGAGGTCTTTAGCAGAAGAATTAAGTATGGGGTAATTGTCAGAAGGTCCAAGAAAAGAGAGACTACCCTGGAAAGCAGAGAAGTGAAACAGCCAGAGATGTTTCTGGCCAAAATATGAATAAGAGTAAAGTGGAAATTGGAGCAATGACCCAAGAAGAAAGAGAGATAATAGTAAGAGAAAAAAACAAAAATAGAAAATAAAGAATGAAAACATCTGATTTACACTTCAAGGAAAAACTGAAGGATTTTACATTCACAAAATATGACCTGACTGCTATTAAAAAGCATAATCAGTGACTATAAAATATATATTAGAAATTGAAATATGATGACAAGAATTAAAAATGTAATAAGAAGTCTGAAGAACAATAGGCTATGGTTGAAGACTGAGTTAGAAATTGATGGAAAAGGATATATCCCAGAAAGTAGAACAAAACATCAGAGGCAAAGTATCAGAAAAAAGCAAGATTACTACATACTGGTAACGGGAAAGCCTTATCTACTATCCACCTAGTAGGGACTTCAGAACAAGGTTAGAAAGAGATTAGAGGAAAGAAATAATTAAAGCAAGATATAAAATATTGCATTGATATTATGAAAACTCACACCTTCACATAGAATGCTAAGCAGACCTCCAGAAATTTCTAAGCTATGAGAATTAAGGGAATAACCAAACAACCAGCCCCTTACTAGTCTCATCAGACTTCTTACAGGAAACTCACAATACAGAGAGAGAAAGAAAATATGTCCTGAAGTGCTAAAGGAAAGCAATACATATGCATAAAATATAAAATACTATTTCAAATGTACTAGCATTTTAAAAAATACATATTCACTGTCTCTGAACAAAAGACAGAGGGATATGTAATATAAAAAAAGGGGGAGAGTAAAAAAAAATTAGAGATAGAAAAATACTTTCTGCCATTGTAACTCTGAATTTTAATACAGTGTAAAAAAAAAATGATTCTCCAAAAGGTAGAAACATTATGAAAATACAAACAAATGAAACCAACCTGCTGCTAAATGTCAACATAATTTCAATGAAGTATGTTAGGGAAGGTAGGAAATAGGATGCTGAATGTCTTGTTTCGATAGAGAAGAATGTAGATATAGTTTAATCCTTTATATGAAAAGATAAATATATTTGTAAAAAAAGTTTGGGTAGAATCTTAAAAGAAGTATATATAGTTTCCAACCCATAAGATTATAAAAGTAATAAAATAAATTGACCAATGAACTACCAATAGAAAAATGAAAAATGTATATAGTAACTAGAAAATATGCAGTAAGATGACAGACAAGTCAAATGTATCAGAAAGCACAACAAATTGAATGGGTTAGATATATTAAAAGATACAATTTTATGTTGTAATTTAAAAGTCAGCAACACTTTTTTTTTTTTTTTTTTTT